>NC_088403.1:0-60601 GCF_034236695.1 Oncorhynchus nerka
GTGTCAGAATGAATGTCTATTAATGAGTGTCAAGCAGAATGAATGTCTATTAATGAGTGTCTATTAATGAGTGTCAGACAGAATGAATGTCTATAAATGAGTGTCAGACAGAATAAATGTCTATTAATGAGTGTCAAGCAGAATGAGTGTCTATTAATGAGTGTCAAGCAGAATGAATGTCTATTAATGAGTGTCAAGCAGAATGAATGTCTATTAATGAGTGTCAGGCAGAATGAATGTCTATTAATGAGTGTCTATTAATGAGTGTCAGACAGAATGAATGTCTATTAATGAGTGTCAAGCAGAATGAATGTCTATAAATGAGTGTCAGACAGAATGAATGTCTATTAATGAGTGTCAAGCAGAATGAGTGTCTGACAGAATGAATGTCTATTAATGAGTGTCAAGCAGAATGAATGTCTATTAATGAGTGTCTATTAATGAGTGTCAGGCAGAATGAATGTCTATTAATGAGTGTCAAGCAGAATGAATGTCTATTAATGAGTGTCTATTAATGAGTGTCAAGCAGAATGAATGTCTATTAATGAGTGTCTATTAATGAGTGTCAAGCAGAATGAGTGTCTATTAATGAGTGTCAGACAGAATGAATGTCTATTAATGAGTGTCAAGCAGAATGAATGTCTATTAATGAGTGTCAGGCAGAATGAATGTCTATTAATGAGTGTCAAGCAGAATGAATGTCTATTAATGAGTGTCAGACAGAATGAATGTGTATTAATGAGTGTCAGGCAGAATGAGTGTCTATTAATGAGTGTCAGACAGAATGAGTGTCTATTAATGAGTGTCAAGCAGAATGAATGTCTATTAATGAGTGTCAGACAGAATGAATGTCTATTAATGAGTGTCAAGCAGAATGAATGTCTATTAATGAGTGTCAAGCAGAATGAATGTCTATTAATGAGTGTCAGACAGAATGAATGTCTATTAATGAGTGTCAAGCAGAATGAATGTCTATTAATGAGTGTCAAGCAGAATGAATGTCCATTAATGAGTCCTTAATGAGTGAATGAATGTCTATTAATGAGTGTAGAATAATCATTTGTATTAATGACCAAAGAATGTACATGTCTATTAATGAGTGTCAAGCAGAATGAATGTCTATTAATGAGTGAAAGAAATGAATGTCTAGTGCCAGAATGAATGATTAAGATACCACATGATACAATGTCTATTAATGAGTGTCAGACAGAATGAATGTGTATTAATGAGTGTCAGGCAGCTTCTGTGTCTATTAATGACGTGTCCCCATTCTAGCCTTTCACACAAACAAGAGACTTGAACATCTCTACATAATGGGAAAGATCTTTCTTTTGTCTGTCAGACCTTCTATGTTCTACAACATCACACTACAAAACCAGGAAAAAAATGAATGTCTTTCTGTGATCCAATAATGAGTGTCAATAAATAAATTCAATTAATGCTGTATATCATTTAATCATGTCTGCAGATAATGAGTGTCAAGAATACATGTCCCCAAAATATGAGGGCATAATAGTGTCAAGCAGAATGAATGTCCATTAATTGTCAGACAGAATGAATGTCTATTAATGAGTGTACACTACATTTAAGACCAGGGTATAATATCTACTTAAAGTGTCAAGCAGAATGAATGTCTATTAAGAGTGTCCAGAATGAATGTCCTATTCCATCTCTAAGATACATTTGTAAACCAAAACAGGTACAGTTTCTATGCTATGGTGAAAGAACATGAGCCCTATTCCCGATTAGATACATGATACAATGTAACTACTGAAAGACAACATAGGTGGAGCAATGCCTCAGCAGCTTCTATTCCCTAATACGTGTCCCCATTCTAGCCTTTCACACAAACAAGACTATCTCTACATATAGACCAGTCTGTCAGACCCTATTCCTACAACATCACACTACAAGACCAGAAAAAGGGCCTATTCCCTATATAGTACTATATCATTAGACATCAGATACATGGCCTATTCCCTATACAAGATATACTTTAGTCCCCAATGCTGCCCTATTCCCTATATAGGGCACTACTTTAGACCAGAGCCCTATTCCCTATATAGTGCACTACATTAGACCAGAGCCCTATTCCCTATATAGTACACTACTTTAGACCAGGGCTCTATTTAGGGAATGGAGTGGCATTTGGGATGTTATGTTCTGCTCTTTTCCCAACACAAACTAACCAATAAAAGGTCAAAGAGTAATTCCTTATTTGAAGGTGAATATGTGCTTTTTTGTTTTGTCTGAATGTCTAGGCCAGGTAGGACATGCACAGCCTAAACCCTTTCAACTTCTTCTGTCCTGGTTTCATCCATGTACCATTAAAGGCTTCCTCAATTCTCACACGTAGAAGCTAAAACATTGAGGAAGGAAATTAAAATGAACTGCTCAATAATACAAGGCTGTCTAAAGGCGTCTATAGCTGCAACTAATAGCAATATTTCACATTACTAACATTAACGAATCCAAGAGTTGCAATAGTGAACCACGCATGATAAATCAGGCCAGTGATGTGGATTACAACTGTAAATAATACAAGCTATTACTTCTGAAGGTCCTCCAGCGTTAGTAATGATATGTGTCTCTGACAGTTCTGTTGCTGTGCGTCTCCTCTAGAGGGGGCTGAAACAGACAGACCGGTGAGACACCTCTTCACTCTCTGTCACAGAGGCCTTATACAGTGGAGCGGTCTAGGCATGACAGACCGAGTACCTACTGCCTAGCTCTGGCCTGGAACCTTTCATCAGACAGACTCGCTCTGGGTCGTATTCACCAGGGCAACAAACAGGATGGAAAAAGGGGGTAGGTATTATATGAACACCCTGTTTTCTGTTGCACAACGTTTGATATCATTTCCCTAATGAATACAACCCAGGGCTGCCACCTCTAACAAACTGACAGTCAGACTAGTTCTGGTCTGGCACTCCCAACACATTAGCTCTGGTTGCTGTTCTTGGAGCTCTTGGTGGAGGAGCTCTGAGGAGGCTTCTGTTCATCTCCCGTCAGTAGGGCCTTTATCTCAGACGGGATCTTCCCCTGGTCCATGGCTGTACACCACTGCTTGTACTGAAGGAGAAACCAACAGAGAGTTAGATGACAAGAGTTGGCTGCAAAAGAAAGCTGTGGTCTGGAAACACCTATTAAGCTACACAACACAGCAGTAGAATGTTAGCTATATTAGTGAGGCAGGTTGTCAGTGTCTCCAGAAGTTTCTACGGGATAGACTAGGGCTTTATTCAAGAGGCAGGTTGTCAGTGTCTCCAGAAGTTTCTACGGGATAGACTAGGCCTTTATTCAAGAGGCAGGTTGTCAGTGTCTCCAGAAGTTTCTACGGGATAGACTAGGGCTTTATTCAAGAGGCAGGTTGTCAGTGTCTCCAGAAGTTTCTACGGGATAGACTAGGCCTTTATTCAAAAGGCAGGTTGTCAGTGTCTCCAGAAGTTTCTACGGGATAGACTAGGCCTTTATTCAAGAGGCAGGTTGTCAGTGTCTCCAGAAGTTTCTACGGGATAGACTAGGGCTTTATTCAAGAGGCAGGTTGTCAGTGTCTCCAGAAGTTTCTACGGGATAGACTAGGGCTTTATTCAAGAGGCAGGTTGTCAGTGTCTCCAGAAGTTTCTACGGGATAGACTAGGGCTTTATTCAAGAGGCAGGTTGTCAGTGTCTCCAGAAGTTTCTACGGGACTAGGCCTTTATTCAAAAGGCAGGTTGTCAGTGTCTCCAGAAGTTTCTACGGGACTAGGCCTTTATTCAAAAGGCAGGTTGTCAGTGTCTCCAGAAGTTTCTACGGGATAGACTAGGGCTTTATTCAAGAGGCAGGTTGTCAGTGTCTCCAGAAGTTTCTACGGGACTAGGCCTTTATTCAAGAGGCAGGTAAAGAAAATCATTATCATTTTGTGAAATATCGTCTGATTTTTCAACACCAAATGAGTGGTTTAGGTAATTGACGGGAATAGCTGGTGCATTTAGGAAGAACGGGGTGATGTAGTCACCATCTCCAGCTCCTCCCTCAGGGCGCAGATGGCCCTCTCCTTGCTGGACACGAGTTCCTCCAGGTACTGATACCGGAGCTTCTTCCTGGCTCGGCACTCCCGGGCGCTCTGCCTGCTCCTCTCCAACTTCGCTTTCAGATCAATCTTAGCGGGTTTACGGCCTCGTTTACCGGGTTTCTTGACTTTGCCTCCCACCATCTATCGCGATAACGGCAGAAAGAAAACACACACAGTGCCTTGTTATTCAGAGACTAGAGTTAGTGCACCAGTACCGAACCTCGTTAGAGAAGCAAACACCAATTGTTTTCATCTGAGATCGTTGTCTGTGTAAAGACAATTCCCCAATAGTAACAATACACCAGAAAAACATTAACAGACATGACTGATTTAAGCCTAAAAACATGTTTAGCTAGTTAAACAACATGAAGAGAACCACATACCTTGCTGTCATCCATTTTGGTCAACACAACCGATCTATCGAGGGCTGCTAGTGACGCAAATTCGACAGTTCTCAAGATGGATGACGATCAAATGAAGACAAGTTGTGGATTATAAAAATATTATTTCACAAATTAACACATTTTCTTAAAACGAAACATTCCTGCAGCTTCGTGTTCGACAGCGTTTTGTTGCACTTTTCCTACTCCAATGTTTTTAGCGCAGTGACGCTTCCTGTTGTGGTAACTTCAGACCGAACCCTCTACGCAAGGGATGCTGGGACTTTGTGTTTTTTTGCGTGACTCAATCAAAATGACGTTCACTGCATACCAGGGGCATGAAAACTACAACTAACATCAACCATTACGAAAATATGGGTGGAACCAAATAATATTCTATCAAATGGGGGGGGGCCGTGAGATGATCCTTGTTCTTTTCATAATAAAGCTATACAGTTTTTAAACGCTAACGTTTTCTAACGTTTTCACTTTGCAGTATAAGAGCAGTATCAGTCTGGAGCAAGTCATTATAGTGTGTATAATTATGGTAAGATATTCTCAATGACATACACTACCGGTCAAAAGTTTTAGAAACACCTACTCATTCAAGGGTTTGTCTTTATTTTAAAAAATATATTTTCTGTATTGTAGAATAATTGTGAAGACATCAAAACTATGAAATAACACATATATGGAGTCATGTAGTAACCAAAATAGTGTTAAACAAATTTTGCAGGTGCACGGTAACAGTTGAATAAGATGAGAAAAAAAGCAGAAACCCGATCACTTGATGGAATCACTGATCTTTAATAAGCTTTACGTATCGGCCTCACGGCCTTCGTCAAACGTCTTGTGAGTTTTTTTAAAATTAGCACCCTTATGTAGACCTAGCCACACCCACGTCCGTTCCATAGAATTGGGGTTGGAGTCTTGAATTGGGAAAACAAATAAGTGTTACCAAATATAACAATATTAATTTCATAAATATTGTGTGTACATAAAACACGTCTGTAAAACCTCAATGAGGACGTCGACCTACCAAGCAAGTTCTCATAAATCATTGGGTACAACGCAAGAATATTTGAGATTCTTCAAATAGCCACACTTTGCCTTGAAGGCAGCTTTGCACACTCTTGGCATTCCCTCAACCTGCTTCACGAGGTAGTCACCTGGAATGAATTTCAATTAACAGGTGTGCCTTGTTAAAAGGTTCATTTGTGGAATTTATTTTCTCAATGCGTTTGAGCCAATTAGCTGTGTTGTAATAAGGTAGGGGTGGTATGCAGAACATAGCCCTATTTGGTAAAGACCAAGTCCATATTATGGCAAGACCAGCTCAAATAAGCAAAGAGAGACGACAGTCCATCATTACTTTAAGACATGAAGGTCATTTAATATGGAAAATGTCAGAACTTTGTCAAGAAAGTTTCTTTAAAGTGCAGTCGCAAAAAAACCATCAAGCGCTATGATGAAACTGGCTCTCATTAGGACCACCACATAAAAGGAAGACCCAGAGTTACCTCTGCTGCAGAGGATAAGTTGGTTAGAGATACCAGCCTCATAAAATGCAGCCCAAATAAATGCTTCACAGAGTTCAAGTAACAGACACATCTCAACATCAACTGTTCAGAGGACACTGTGTGAATCAGGCCTTCATGGTTGAATTGCTGCAAAGAAACCATTACTAAAGGACACCAATAAGAAGAAGAGACTTGCTTGGGCCAAGAAACTTGAGCAATGGACATTAGACCGGTAGAAATTTGTCCTTTGGTCTGGAGTCCAGAGTGGAGATTTTTGGTTCCAACCTCCGTGTCTTTGTGAGACGCGGTGTGGATAAACGGATGATCTCCGCATGTGAAGCATGGAGGAGGAGGTGTTATGGTGTGTGGTTCCCACTGTGAAGCATGGAGGAGGAGGTGTTATGGTGTGTGGTTCCCACCGTGAAGCATGGAGGAGGCGGTGTTATGGTGTGTGGTTCCCACTGTGAAGCATGGAGGAGGCGGTGTTATGGTGTGTGGTTCCCACTGTGAAGCATGGAGGAGCGGTGTTATGGTGTGTGGTTCCCACTGTGAAGCATGGAGGAGGAGGTGTTATGGTGTGGTTCCCACTGTGAAGCATGGAGGAGGCGGTGTTATGGTGTGTGGTTCCCACTGTGAAGCATGGAGGAGGCGGTGTTATGGTGTGTGGTTCCCACTGTGAAGCATGGAGGAGGCGGTGTTATGGTGTGTGGTTCCCACTGTGAAGCATGGAGGAGGAGGTGTTATGGTGTGTGGTTCCCACTGTGAAGCATGGAGGAGGCGGTGTTATGGTGTGTGGTTCCCACTGTGAAGCATGGAGGAGGCGGTGTTATGGTGTGTGGTTCCCACTGTGAAGCATGGAGGAGGAGGTGTTATGGTGTGTGGTTCCCACTGTGAAGCATGGAGGAGGAGGTGTTATGGTGTGTGGTTCCCACTGTGAAGCATGGAGGAGGAGGTGTTATGGTGTGTGGTTCCCACTGTGAAGCATGGAGGAGGCGGTGTTATGGTGTGGGGGTGCTTTTCTGGTGACACTGTGATTTACTTAGAATTCAAGGCAAACTTAAACAGCATTGCTACCACAGCATTCTACAGCGATACGCCATACCATCTGGTTTGCGTTTAGTGGGACTATCACTTGTTTTTCAACAGGACAATGACCCAACACACCTTCAAGCTGTATAAGGGCTATTTTTACCAAGAAGCAGAGTGATGGAGTGCTGCATTAGTTGACCTGGTCTCCACAATCCCCCGACCTCAACCAAATTGAGATGGTTTGGGATGAGTTGGACCGCAGAGTGAAGGATAAGAAGGTAGCCTAGTGGTTAGAGCCTAGTGGTTAAAGTGTTCAACTAGTAACCGGAAGGTTGCAAGATCGAATCCCTGAGCTGACAAGGTAAACATTTCTGCACGAACAAAGCAGTTAACTCACTGTTCCTAAGGCCGCCATTGACTTGCCAACTTAAATAAAGGTAAAAAAATCAATTTAATTAAAAGCAGCCAGCAAGCGCTCAGCATATGTGGGAACATTGGTTTTTTTTTTACCTTTATTTTACTAGGCAAGACAGTTAAGAACAAATTCTTATTTTCAATGACAGCCTAGGAACAGTGGGTGAACTGCCTGTTCAGGGGCAGAACGACATATTTTGTACCTTCTCAGCTCGGGGATTTGAACTTGCAACCTTTCGGTTACTAGTCCAATGCTCTAACCACTAGGCTACCCTCCTTCAAGGCTGTTGGAGAAGCATTCCAGATAAAGCTAATTGAGACAATTCCAAGAGTAAAGCTGTCATCAAGGCAAAGGGTGGCTATTTGAAGAATCTCAAATATATAAAATATATTTTGTTTATATTTGTTTAACACTTTTTTTGGTTACTACATGATTCCATATGTGTTATTTCATAGTTTTGATGTCTTCACTATTATTCTACAATGTAGAAAAAAATAAAGAAATAAATAAAGAAAAACCCTGGAATGAGAAGGTGTTTAAAACTTTGAATAATCATCATTATTATATTGCTTGAAAGACATCTCTAAGCTCAACAATAGTTTACATTGACTGCAGTTAGGCTTAGGGCCATAACCAGGGTTTGAGGTTTAGAGAGGTAGGGTTCTGGGTTAATAATGAGCCTGGGGCAGGGCTAGGATTCTGGGTTAATAATGAGCCTGGGGCAGGGCAGCAGGGCTAGGGTTCTGGGTTAATAATGAGCCTGGGGCAGGGCTAGGGTTCTGGGTTAATAATTAGCCTGGGGCAGGGCAGCAGGACAAGGATTCTGGGTTAATAATGAGCCTGGGGCAGGGCAGCAGGGCTAGGGTTCTGGGTTAATAATGAGCCTGGGGCAGGGCTAGGGTTCTGGGTTAATAATGAGTCTGGGGCAGGGCAGCAGGGCTAGGGTTCTGGGTTATTAATGAGCCTGGGGCAGGGCTAGGGTTCTGGGTTAATAATGAGTCTGGGGCAGGGCAGCAGGGCTAGGGTTCTGGGTTATTAATGAGTCTGGGGCAGGGCAGCAGGGCTAGGGTTCTGGGTTAATAGTGAGTCTGGGACAGGGCAGCAGGGCTAGCGTTCTGGGTTAATATTGAGCCTGGGGCAGGGCAGCAGGGCTAGGGTTCTGGGTTAATAGTGAGTCTGGGACAGGGCAGCAGGGCTAGGGTTCTGGGTTAATAGTGAGTCTGGGACAGGGCAGCAGGGCTAGCGTTCTGCGTTAATAGTGAGTCTGGGGCAGGGCTAGGGTTCTGGGTTAATAGTGAGTCTGGGACAGGGCAGCCGGGCTAGGGTTCTGGGTTAATAGTGAGTCTGGGACAGGGCAGCAGGGCTAGCGTTCTGGGTTAATATTGAGCCTGGGGCAGGGCAGCAGGGCTAGGGTTCTGGGTTAATAATGAGTCTGGGGCAGGGCAGCAGGGCTAGGGTTCTGGGTTAATAGTGAGCCTGGGGCAGGGCAGCAGGGCTAGGGTTCTGGGTTAATAGTGAGTCTGGGACAGGGCAGCAGGGCTAGGGTTCTGGGTTAATAGTGAGTCTGGGACAGGGCAGCAGGGCTAGCGTTCTGCGTTAATAGTGAGTCTGGGGCAGGGCTAGGGTTCTGGGTTAATAGTGAGTCTGGGACAGGGCAGCCGGGCTAGGGTTCTGGGTTAATAGTGAGTCTGGGACAGGGCAGCAGGGCTAGCGTTCTGGGTTAATATTGAGCCTGGGGCAGGGCAGCAGGGCTAGGGTTCTGGGTTAATAATGAGTCTGGGGCAGGGCAGCAGGGCTAGGGTTCTGGGTTAATAGTGAGTCTGGGACAGGGCAGCAGGGCTAGGGTTCTGGGTTAATAATGAGTCTGGGGCAGGGCAGCAGGGCTAGGGTTCTGGGTTAATAATGAGCCTGGGGCAGGGCAGCAGGGCTAGGGTTCTGGGTTATTAATGAGCCTGGGGCAGGGCTAGGGTTCTGGGTTAATAATGAGTCTGGGGCAGGGCAGCAGGGCTAGGGTTCTGGGTTAATAGTGAGTCTGGGGCAGGGCTAGGGTTCTGGGTTAATAGTGAGTCTGGAACAGGGCAGCAGGGCAAGCGTTCTGGGTTAATATTGAGCCTGGGGCAGGGCAGCAGGGCTAGGGTTCTGGGTTAATAATGAGTCTGGGGCAGGGCAGCAGGGCTAGGGTTCTGGGTTAATAATGAGTCTGGGGCAGGGCAGCAGGGATAGGGTTCTGGGTTAATAATGAGTCTGGGGCAGGGCAGCAGGGCTAGCGTTCTGGGTTAATAGTGAGTCTGGGGCAGGGCTAGGGTTCTGGGTTAATAGTGAGTCTGGAACAGGGCAGCAGGGCTAGGGTTCTGGGTTAATAATGAGTGTGGGGCAGGGCAGCAGGGCTAGGGTTCTGGGTTAATAATGAGTCTGGGGCAGGGCAGAGAGGAGGACCATGGTGACATCGTCAGAGTAACGGTGGAGGACCATGGTGACGTCGTCAGAGTAACGGTGGAGGACCATGGTGACGTCGTCAGAGTAACGGTGGTTTACACCTCTGAGACTGATGATTAGAACTGCAGAGAGGAGGACCATGGTGACGTCGTCAGAGTAACGGTGGAGGACCATGGTGACGTCGTCAGAGTAACGGTGGAGGACCATGGTGACGTCGTCAGAGTAACGGTGGTCTACACCTCTGAGACTGATGATTAGAACTGCAGAGAGGAGGACCATGGTGACGTCGTCAGAGTAACGGTGGAGGACCATGGTGACGTCGTCAGAGTAACGGTGGAGGACCATGGTGACGTCGTCAGAGTAACGGTGGAGAACCGTGGTGACGTCGTCAGAGTAACGGTGGAGGACCGTGGTGACGTCGTCAGAGTAACGGTGGAGGACCGTGGTGACGTCGTCAGAGTAACGGTGGAGGACCGTGGTGACGTCGTCAGAGTAACGGTGGAGGACCGTGGTGACGTCGTCAGAGTAACGGTGGAGGACCGTGGTGACGTCGTCAGAGTAACGGTGGAGGACCGTGGTGACGTCGTCAGAGTAACGGTGGAGGACCGTGGTGACGTCGTCAGAGTAACGGTGGAGGACCGTGGTGACGCTGCCAGAGTAACGGTGGAGGACCGCCAGAGTAACGTGAGGACCGTGGTGACGGCCAGAGTAACGGTGGAGGACCGTGGTGACGTCGTGCCAGAGTAACGGTGGAGGACCGTGGTGAGGTCGTCAGAGTAACGGTGGAGGACCGTGGTGACGCCGTCAGAGTAAAGTGGAGGACCGTGGTGACGCGTGCCAGAGTAACGGTGGAGGGGACCGTGGTGACGTCGTCAGAGTAACGGTGGAGGACCGTGGTGACGCGCCAGAGTAACGTGGAGGACCGGGTGACGCTCGCCAGAGTAACGGTGGAGGACCGTGGTCAGAGTAACGGTGGAGGGACCGTGGTGACGCGTCAGAGTAACGGTGGAGGACCGTGGTGACGTCCGTCAGAGTAACGGTGGAGGACCGTGGTGACGCGTGCCAGAGTAACGGTGGAGGACCGTGGTGACGTCGCCAGAGTAACGGTGGAGGACCGTGGTGACGTCGTCAGAGTAACGGGTGGAGGACCGTGGTGACGTCGCCAGGGTAACGGTGGAGGACCGTGGTGACGCCGTCAGGGTAACGGAGGACCGTGGTGACGTCGCCAGAGTAACGGTGGAGGACCGTGGTGACGTCGTCAGGGTAACGGTGGAGGACCGTGGTGACGTCGTCAGGGTAACGGTGGAGGACCGTGGTGACGTCGTCAGAGTAACGGTGGAGGACCGTGGTGACGTCGTCAGGGTAATTATACGGAGCACTTTGAGGTGTTTTCTAAATCAGACATGTAGATGTCGTAATACGACAGGCTTTCTTCCAGTTGGCACCTGCCCGTTGGTATTATCTAGTCAGGGACGGTGAAACTCCCTCAATATGGAAAGTGTCATCTCTCTCTCTCTCTCTCTTTCACCTTGCAATCCATTTGTGTCTGTGTCCCTTTTTCAGCTTGATGGTAGTGTACGGACAATGTGTTCATGTTGAAGGGCCTGTGGAGCTGAAGACTGAGGAGCCTGGGGCCTGGGGAGCTGAAGACTGAGGAGCCTGGGGCCTGGGGAGCTGAAAACTGAGGAGCCTGGGGCGCTGAAGACTGAGGACCCTGGGGCCGGGGAGCTGAAGACTGAGGAGCCTGGGGCCTGGGGAGCTGAAGACTGAGGAGCCTGGGGAGCTGAAGACTGAGGAGCCTGGGGAGCTGTAGACTGAGGAGCCTGGGGCCTGGGGAGCTGAAGACTGAGGAGCCTGGGGAGCTGAAGACTGAGGAGCCTGGGGCCTGGGGAGCTGAAGACTGAGGAGCCTGGGGGCTGAAGACTGAGGAGCCTGGGGCCTGGGGAGCTGAAGACTGAGGAGCCTGGGGCCTGGGAGCTGAAGACTGAGGACCCTGGGGCCGGGGAGCTGAAGACTGAGGAGCCTGGGGCCTGGGGAGCTGAAGACTGAGGAGCCTGGGGAGCTGAAGACTGAGGAGCCTGGGGAGCTGAAGACTGAGGAGCCTGGGGAGCTGAAGACTGAGGAGCCTGGCTGCAGTGGGGCACCTGGACATGTGTCCTGCATCCCAAATGAAACCCTAGTCCCTACGGAAGTGCCTGGGGCCTGGGAGCTGAAGACTGCGGAGCCTGGCTGCAGTGGGGCACCTGGACATGTGTCCTGCATCCCAAATGAAACCCTAGTCCCTACGGAAGTGCCTGGCGCCGGGGAGCTGAAGACTGAGGACCCTGGGGAGCTGAAGACTGAAGAGCCTGGCTGCAGTGGGGCACCTGGACATGTGTCCTGCATCCCAAATGAAACCCCAGTCCCTACGGAAGTGCCCTATCGGCCCTCTCCAACAGTAGAACACTATATAAGGAATAGGATGTCGTTTGATGTTGTTTTGCAGTGGGCCGACCCGGGTGTTGAATACCAGGATGTAAGGACAGACCCCTAATCTCCCCTTTGTGTTGGAGGCTGTGTCACCCATCAATCCTCCTCTGAAACAATGAGCTTTGTTCACCCATCGAAGCCAGAGCAGCCTACTATACGTGTGAGTGCCAGATGGCACCCTATTCCCTATATAGTTCACACTTTCCACCAGGACCCATAGGGCATAGGGTGCCATGTGGGATACAGCCTATATCTGAGCCACAGAACAGCTTACTGTATATCTGAGCCCACAGAGCAGCTTACTGTATATCTGATTCACAGAGCAGCTTACTGTATATCTGAGCCACAGAGCAGCTTACTGTATATCTGAGCCACAGAGCAGCTTACTGTATATCTGAGCCACAGAGTAGCTTACTGTATATCTGAGCCCACAGAGCAGCTTACTGTATATCTGAGCCAACAGAGCAGCTTATTGTATATCTGATTCACAGAGCAGCTTACTGTATATCTGAGCCACAGAGTAGCTTACTGTATATCTGAGCCCACAGAGCAGCTTACTGTATATCTGAGCCAACAGAGCAGCTTACTGTATATCTGAGCCACAGAGCACCTTACTGTATATCTGAGCCCACAGAGCAGCTTACTGTATATCTGAGCCACAGAGCAGCTTACTGTATATCTGAGCCACAGAGCAGCTTACTGTATATCTGAGCCACAGAGCAGCTTACTGTATATCTGATCCACAGAGCAGCTTACTGTATATCTGAGCCCACAGAGCAGCTTACTGTATATCTGAGCCACAGAGCAGCTTACTGTATATCTGAGCCTACTGTAGTGTTTTCTGATAAAGTCAACCAATTCTAAATCTGCTCCTGAGTCGACCAATCACAATGACACTCACATCTAAATCTGCTCCTGAGTCGACCAATCACAATGACACTCACATCTAAATCTGCTCCTGAGTCGACCAATCACAATGACACTCACATCTAAATCTGCTCCTGAGTCGACCAATCACAATGACACCCACATCTAAATCTGGGTATTCAGCAGAGGCCTCTGGAAACAAAACACCTCACCTCCACTAGACTCATGAGACCAGAAACAAAACATCTCACCTCCACTAGACTCATAAGACCAGAAACAAAACACCTCACCTCCACTAGACTCATGAGACCAGAAACAAAACACCTCACCTCCACTAGACTCATGAGACCAGAAACAAAACACCTCACCTCCACTAGACTCATGAGGCCTCTGGAAACAAAACACCTCACCTCCACTAGACTCATGAGACCAGAAACAAAACACCTCACCTCCACTAGACTCATGAGACCAGAAACAAAACACCTCACCTCCACTAAACTCATGAGACCAGAAACAAAACACCTCACCTCCACTAGACTCATGAGACCAGAAACAAAACACCTCACCTCCACTAGACTCATGAGACCAGAAACAAAACACCTCACCTCCACTAGACTCATGAGACCAGAAACAAAACATCTCACCTCCACTAGACTCATGAGACCAGAAACAAAACATCTCACCTCCACTAGACTCATGAGACCAGAAACAAAACATCTCACCTCCACTAGACTCATGAGACCAGAAACAAAACACCTCACCTCCACTAGACTCATGAGGCCTCTGGAAACAAAACACCTCACCTCCACTAGACTCATGAGGCCTCTGGAAACAAAACACCTCACCTCCACTAGACTCATGAGACCAGAAACAAAACACCTCACCTCCACTAGACTCATGAGGCCTCTGGAAACAAAACACCTCACCTCCACTAGACTCATGAGACCAGAAACAAAACACCTCACCTCCACTAGACTCATGAGGCCTCTGGAAACAAAACATCTCACCTCCACTAGACTCATGAGGCCTCTGGAAACAAAACACCTCACCTCCACTAGACTCATGAGACCAGAAACAAAACACCTCACCTCCACTAGACTCATGAGACCAGAAACAAAACACCTCACCTCCACTAAACTCATGAGACCAGAAACAAAACACCTCACCTCCACTAGACTCATGAGACCAGAAACAAAACATCTCACCTCCACTAGACTCATGAGACCAGTAACAAAACATCTCACCTCCACTAGACTCATGAGACCAGAAACAAAACATCTCACCTCCACTAGACTCATGAGACCAGAACTAAAAACATGATCCCTTCCTCATATCTAATCTACCATCAACCTTAAAACATAATCCCTTCCTCATATCTAATCTACCATCAACCTTAAAACATGATCCCTTCCTCATATCTAATCTACCATCAACCTTAAAACATGATCCCTTCCTCATATTTAATCTACCATCAACCTTAAAACATTATGTAATTTCTGCTCTTAGATGTACATATAGTCTTTTACTAATTGACATGGTTTAAACAACATATCTCTGGCCTACAGAAGCCTGAATAATATTTAGGTCTTTTGGGGGCAGATACATTGCCCTGGATGTAAGACTACCTGAAATTCTGTGTGATAGTAACCCTACCATGGAGCTGTTTGGGGTTACCACACCACATGTAGGTTTAGTAACCCTACCATGGAGCTGTTTGGGGTTACCACACCACATGTAGGTTTAGTAACCCTACCATGGAGCTGTTTGGGGTTACCACACCACATGTAGGTTTAGTAACCCTACCAGGGAGCTGTTTGGGGTTACCACACCACATGTAGGTTTAGTAACCCTACCATGGAGCTGTTGGGGGTTACCACACCACATGTAGGGTTAGTAACCCTACCATGGAGCTGTTTGGGGCTACCACACCACATGTAGGTTTAGTAACCCTACCATGGAGCTGTTTGGGGCTACCACACCACATGTAGGTTTAGTAACCCTACCATGGAGCTGTTTGGGGTTACCACACCACATGTAGGTTTAGTAACCCTACCATGGAGCTGTTTGGGGTTACCACACCACATGTAGGATTAGTAACCCTACCATGGAGCTGTTTGGGGCTACCACACCACATGTAGGTTTAGTAACCCTACCATGGAGCTGTTTGGGGTTACCACACCACATGTAGGTTTAGTAACCCTACCATGGAGCTGTTTGGGGTTACCACACCACATGTAGGTTTAGTAACCCTACCATGGAGCTGTTTGGGGCTACCACACCACATGTAGGTTTAGTAACCCTACCATGGAGCTGTTTGGGGTTACCACACCACATGTAGGATTAGTAACCCTACCATGGAGCTGTTTGGGGTTACCACACCACATGTAGGTTTAGTAACCCTACCATGGAGCTGTTTGGGGTTACCACACCACATGTAGGATTAGTAACCCTACCATGGAGCTGTTTGGGGCTACCACACCACATGTAGGTTTAGTAACCCTACCATGGAGCTGTTTGGGGTTACCACACCACATGTAGGTTTAGTAACCCTACCATGGAGCTGTTTGGGGTTACCACACCACATGTAGGTTTAGTAACCCTACCATGGAGCTGTTTGGGGTTACCACACCACATGTAGGTTTAGTAACCCTACCATGGAGCTGTTTGGGGTTACCACACCACATGTAGGTTTAGTAACCCTACCATGGAGCTGTTTGGGGTTACCACACCACATGTAGGGTTAGTAACCCTACCATGGAGCTGTTTGGGGTTACCACACCACATGTAGGTTTAGTAACCCTACCATGGAGCTGTTTGGGGCTACCACACCACATGTAGGTTTAGTAACCCTACCATGGAGCTGTTTGGGGTTACCACACCACATGTAGGATTAGTAACCCTACCATGGAGCTGTTTGGGGTTACCACACCACATGTAGGTTTAGTAACCCTACCATGCAGCTGTTTGGGGTTACCACACCACATGTAGGTTTAGTAACCCTACCAGGGAGCTGTTTGGGGTTACCACACCACATGTAGGTTTAGTAACCCTACCATGGAGCTGTTTGGGGTTACCACACCACATGTAGGTTTAGTAACCCTACCATGGAGCTGTTGGGGGTTACCACACCACATGTAGGTTTAGTAACCCTACCATGGAGCTGTTTGGGGTTACCACACCACATGTAGGTTTAGTAACCCTACCATGGAGCTGTTTGGGGTTACCACACCACACTGTGTCTAGGTGTTTGGGGTTACCACACCACACTGTGTCTAGGTGTTTGGGGTTACCACACCACACTGTGTCCAGGTGTTTGGGGTTACCACACCACACCACACTGTGTCCAGGTGTTTGGGGTTACCACACCCACAGTGTGTTTGGGGTTACCACACTGTGTCCAGGTGTTTGGGGTTACCACACCACACTGTGTCCAGGTGTTTGGGGTTACCACACCACACTGTGTCCAGGTGTTTGGGGTTACCACACCACACTGTGTCCAGGTGTTTGGGGTTACCACACCACACTGTGTCCAGGTGTTTGGGGTTACCACACCACACTGTGTCCAGGTGTTTGGGGTTACCACACCACACCACACTGTGTCTAGGTGTTTGGGGTTACCACACCACACTGTGTCTAGGTGTTTGGGGTTACCACACCACACTGTGTCTAGGTGTTTGGGGTTACCACACCACACCACACTGTGTCCA
Organism: Oncorhynchus nerka; assembly: GCF_034236695.1. Classification (NCBI taxonomy): domain Eukaryota; kingdom Metazoa; phylum Chordata; class Actinopteri; order Salmoniformes; family Salmonidae; genus Oncorhynchus; species Oncorhynchus nerka. The sequence continues at coordinate 16,879 of NC_088403.1, forward strand.
GGTGTTTGGGGTTACCACACCACACCACACTGTGTCTAGGTGTTTGGGGTTACCACACCACACTGTGTCCAGGTGTTTAGGGTTACCACACCACACTGTGTCTAGGTGTTTGGGGTTACCACACCACACTGTGTCTAGGTGTTTGGGGTTACCACACCACACTGTGTCCAGGTGTTTGGGGTTACCACACCACACTGTGTCCAGGTGTTTGGGGTTACCACACCACACTGTGTCCAGGTGTTTGGGGTTACCACACCACACCAGACTGTGTCTAGGTGTTTGGGGTTACCACACCACACTGTGTCCAGGTGTTTGGGGTTACCACACCACACTGTGTCCAGGTGTTTGGGGTTACCACACCACACTGTGTCCAGGTGTTTGGGGTTACCACACCACACTGTGTCCAGGTGTTTGGGGTTACCACACCACACTGTGTCCAGGTGTTTGGGGTTACCACACCACACTGTGTCCAGGTGTTTGGGGTTACCACACCACACTGTGTCTAGGTGTTTGGGGTTACCACACCACACTGTGTCTAGGTGTTTGGGGTTACCACACCACACCACACTGTGTCCAGGTGTTTGGGGTTACCACACCACACTGTGTCCAGGTGTTTGGGGTTACCACACCACACTGTGTCCAGGTGTTTGGGGTTACCACACCACACTGTGTCTAGGTGTTTGGGGTTACCACACCACACTGTGTCCAGGTGTTTGGGGTTACCACACCACACTGTGTCCAGGTGTTTGGGGTTACCACACCACACTGTGTCCAGGTGTTTGGGGTTACCACACCACACTGTGTCCAGGTGTTTGGGGTTACCACACCACACTGTGTCCAGGTGTTTGGGGTTACCACACCACACTGTGTCCAGGTGTTTGGGGTACACACCACACCACACCACACTGTGTCCAGGTGTTTGGGGTTACCACACCACACTGTGTCCAGGTGTTTGGGGTTACCACACCACACTGTGTCCACCACACCACACTGTGTCCAGGTGTTTGGGGTTTACCACACCACACTGTGTCCAGGTGTTTGGGGTTACCACACCACACTGTGTCCAGGTGTTTGGGGTTACCACACCACACTGTGTCCAGGTGTTTGGGGTTACCACACCACACTGTGTCCAGGTGTTTGGGGTTACCACACCACACCACACTGTGTCCAGGTGTTTGGGGTTACCACACCACACTGTGTCCAGGTGTTTGGGGTTACCACACCACACTGTGTCCAGGTGTTTGGGGTTACCACACCACACTGTGTCTAGGTGTTTGGGGTTACCACACCACACTGTGTCTAGGTGTTTGGGGTTACCACACCACACTGTGTCTAGGTGTTTGGGGTTACCACTGTGTCCACACCACACTGTGTCCAGGTGTTTGGGGTTACCACACCACACTGTGTCCAGGTGTTTGGGGTTACCACACCACACTGTAAAGGTGTTTAGGGTTACCACACCACACCACACTGTGTCTAGGTGTTTGGGGTTACCACACCACACTGTGTCCAGGTGTTTGGGTTACCACACCACACTGTGTCCAAGTGTTTGGGGTTACCACACCACACTGTGTCCAGGTGTTTGGGGTTACACACACCACACCACACTGTGTCCAGGTGTTTGGGGTTACCACACCACACCACACCACACTGTGTCCAGGTGTTTGGGGTTACCACACCACACTGTGTCCAGGTGTTTGGGGTTACACACCACACCACACTGTGTCCAGGTGTTTGGGGTTACCACACCACACTGTGTCTAGGTGTTTGGGGTACCACACCACACTGTGTCACCACCACTGTGTCCAGGTGTTTGGGGTTACCACACCACACTGTGTCCAGGTGTTTGGGGTTACCACACCACACCACACTGTGTCCAGGTGTTTGGGGTTACCACACCACACTGTGTCCAGGTGTTTGGGGTTACCACACCACACTGTGTCCAGGTGTTTGGGGTTACCACACCACACCACACTGTGTCCAGGTGTTTGGGGTTACCCACTGTGTCCACACCACACTGTGTCCAGGTGTTTTAGGTTACCACACCACACTGTGTCTAGGTGTTTGGGGTTACCACACCACACTGTGTCACTGTGGGGGTCACACTGTGTCAGGTGTTTGGGGTTACCACACCACACTGTGTCCAGGTGTTTGGGGTTACCACACCACACCACACTGTGTCCAGGTGTTTGGGGTTACCACACCACACTGTGTCCAGGTGTTTGGGGTTACCACACCACACTGTGTCCAGGTGTTTGGGGTTACCACACCACACTGTGTCCAGGTGTTTGGGGTTACCACACCACACCACACTGTGTCTAGGTGTTTGGGGTTACCACACCACACTGTGTCCAGGTGTTTGGGGTTACCACACCACACTGTGTCCAGGTGTTTGGGGTTACCACACCACACCACACTGTGTCCAGGTGTTTGGGGTTACCACACCACACCACACTGTGTCCAGGTGTTTGGGGTTACCACACCACACTGTGTCCAGGTGTTTGGGGTTACCACACCACACTGTGTCCAGGTGTTTGGGGTTACCACACCACACTGTGTCTAGGTGTTTGGGGTTACCACACCACACTGTGTCTAGGTGTTTGGGGTTACCACACCACACCACACTGTGTCCAGGTGTTTGGGGTTACCACACCACACCACACCACACTGTGTCTAGGTGTTTGGGGTTACCACACCACACTGTGTCCAGGTGTTTGGGGTTACCACACCACACTGTGTCCAGGTGTTTGGTTACCACACCACACCACACTGTGTCCACCACCACACTGTGTCCAGGTGTTTGGGGTTACCACACCACACTGTGTCTAGGTGTTTGGGGTTACCACACCACACTGTGTCTAGGTGTTTGGGGTTACCACACCACACTGTGTCCAGGTGTTTGGGGTTACCACACCACACTGTGTCTAGGTGTTTGGGGTTACCACACCACACTGTGTCCAGGTGTTTGGGGTTACCACACCACTGTGTCCACACACCACACTGTGTCCTACCACACCACACTGTGTTTGGGGTTACCACACCACACTGTGTCCAGGTGTTTGGGGTTACCACACCACTGTGTCCAGGTGTTTGGGGTTACCACACCACACTGTGTCCAGGTGTTTGGGGGGTTACACTGTGTCCAGGTGTTTAGGGTTACCACACCACACTGTGTCCAGGTGTTTGGGGTTACCACACCACACTGTGTCCAGGTGTTTGGGGTTACCACACCACACTGTGTCCAGGTGTTTGGGGTTACCACACCACACTGTGTAAAGGTGTTTAGGGTTACCACACCACACCACACTGTGTCCAAGTGTTTGGGGTTACCACACCACACTGTGTCCAAGTGTTTGGGGTTACCACACCACACCACACTGTGTCCAAGTGTTTGGGGTTACCACACCACACCACACTGTGTCTAGGTGTTTGGGGTTACCACACCACACTGTGTCCAGGTGTTTGGGGTTACCACACCACACTGTGTCCAGGTGTTTGGGGTTACCACACCACACTGTGTCCAGGTGTTTGGGTTACACATTCACACCACTGTGTCTAGGTAGGTGTTTGGGGTTACCACACCACACTGTGTCCAGGTGTTTGGGGTTACTACACCACACTGTGTCCACTGTGTCCAGGTGTTTGGGGTTACCACACCACACTGTGTCCAGGTGTTTGGGGTTACCACCACACTGTGTCTAGGTGTTTGGGGTTACTACACTCACACCACACTGTGGTGTTTGGGGTTACCACACCACACTGTGTCCAGGTGTTTGGGGTTACCACACCACACCACACTGTGTCCAGGTGTTTGGGGTTTGATTTGATTTGTTACCACACCACACTTTGATTTGGGGATTTATTTACCACACCACTGTGTCCAGGTGTTTGGGGTTACCACACCACACTGTGTCCAGGTGTTTGGGGTTACCACACCACCACACCACACTGTGTCTAGGTGTTTGGGGTTACCACACCACACTGTGTCTAGGTGTTTGGGGTTACCACCACCACACCACACTGTGTCCAGGTATCAAAACCACACTGTGTCCAGGTGTTTGGGGTTACCACACCACACCAGACTCTAGGTGGAAGGAAATCTAGGTGTTTGGGGTTACTACACCACACTGTGCCTGTGGCCCAATAAACACAGATATCCATCCACTTGTCCAGGTGTTTGGGGTTATCCACAGTAGCCGTTTGTTACCACACCACACCACACTGTGTTTGTTGTGGAACGAGATTGTAGGTGTTTGGGGTTACCTACACCACACTGTGTCTAGGTGTTTGGGGTTTTTTAGGTGTTTGTCACACCACAGGTGTTTGGGGTTACCACACCACACTGTGTCCATTCACTGTGAGGTGTATGTTACTGTGTCCAGGTGTTTGGGGTTACCACACCACAGCCCATGTACCTGTTCTTGGGGGAGACAGACACTGTGTCCAGGTGTTTGGGGTTAACACCACACTGTGTCCAGGTGTTTGGGGTTACCAAACTGTGTCTAGGTGTTTAGGGAACACAGTCATAGGTGTTTGGGGTTACCACACCACACTGTGTCCAGGTGTTTGGGGTTACCATACACTGTGTCCAAGGAACTTGTCCAGTCATATGTAAAGGGTTTAGGTTGGCCAGTGTCCAAAGAGCATCTAGCCAGCAGGACTAACAAGTGTTTGGCTCTAGTCACTGTGTAGGTGTTTGGGGGTTAAGGGCATCTAGCCACTGTGTCCAGGTGTTTGGGGACTAACTTGGCTCTAGTCATATGAAGTGTTTGGGGTTACCACACCACACTGTGTCCAGGTGTTTGGGGTTACCAGCACCACACTGTGTCCAGGTGTTTGGGGCTCTAGTCATATGAAGGGTTACCACACCACACTGTGTCCAGCTACCACACATCTAGGTGTTTGGGGTTACCACACCACACTGTGCAGGTTACCACACCACACTGTGTCTACTAGGTGTTTGGCTCTAGTTACACACCACTGTGTCCAGGTGTTTGGGGTTACCACACCACACTGTGTCCAGGTGTTTGGGGTTCTACCACAGTCCAGGAGGACAGCTCTACACCACACTGTGTCCAGGTGTTTGGGGTTACCACCACACTGTGTCCATCTAGCACACTGTGTCAGGTGTTTGGGGACCACTGTGTCCAGGTGTTTGGTTACCACACCACACTGTGTCCAGGTGTTTGGGGTTACCACAACACTGTGTCTAGTCACCACACTGTGTCCAGGTGTTTGGGGTTACCACACCACACTGTGTCCAGGTGTTTGGGGTTACCACACCACACTGTGTCCAGGTGTTTGGGGTTATCTAGCCAGCAGGCCACACTACACTGTGTGGCTTTAGTCACACTGTAGAAGTGTTTGGGGTTACCACACCACACTGTGTCCAAGGGCATCTAGCCAGCAGGACTAAGTGTTTGAAGAACATCTAGCCACTGTGCAGGGTCATAGGTGTTTGGGGTTACCACACCACACCACAAGGTGTTTGGGGTTACCAACCAGGGCATCTAGCCAGCAGGTGTTTGGGGAGGAACTTGGCTCTAGTTACCACACCACACTGTGTCCAGGTGTGGTTACCAAGAACATCTAGGTGTTTGGGGGTTTACACCACACTGTGTCTAGGTGTTTGGGGACTAACTGTGTCTAGGTGTTTGGGGTTACCACACCACACTGTGTCTAGGTGTTTGGGGTTCCAGGTGTTTGGGGTTACCACACCACACTGTGTCCAGGTGTTTGGGGTTAACACTGGGCCCATCTCCAGGTGTTTGGGGTTACCACACCACACTGTGTCCAGGTGTTTGGGGTTACCACACCACAGTGAGGTGTTTGGGGTTACCACACCACACTGTGTCCAGGTGTTTGGGGTTACCACACCACACTGTGTCCTCACTGTGAAGGGTTCATTTGGGGTTACCACACCACACTGTGTCCAGTTACCACACCACACTGTGTCCAGGTGTTTGGGGTTACCACACCACACTGTGTCCAGGTGTTTGGGGTTAAGAGGCATCTAGCCAGCAGGACTAACTTGGCTCTAGTCATGAAGGGTTGGGGTTACCACACCACAACATCTAGCCAGTGTCCAGGTGTTTGGGGACTAACTGTGTCCAGGTGTTTGGGGTTACCACACACACTGTGTCCAGGTGTTTGAAGAACACCACACCACTAGGTGTTTGGTCGCACCACACTGTGAAGTGTTTGGGGTTACCACACCACATCTGTGTCCAGGTGCAGGACTAACTTGGCTCTAGTCACCACTGTGAAGGGTTACCAAGGCATCTAGCCAGGTGTTTGGGGTTACCACACTAACTGTGTCCAGGTGTTTGGGCTCTGATTTGTCATATTTTGAAGGGTTACCACACCACACCACACCACACCACACCACACTGTGTCTAGTGTTGAAGGGTTAAAGACACCACACCACACCACACCACACAGCATGATATCAAAACAATATACAGACTTGGAAGGAAATCAATAATTAGCCTGTGGCCCAATAAACACAGATATCCATCCGTTTATGATCCCAGCCGTTTGAGGTGGAACGAGATTGTGTGTTTTTTAGTCAAACACCGCAGTGATCTACTTGATAGCAGACTAGCTGCTCAGCCCAGCCCATGTACCTGTTCATGGGGAGAAGAACATCTAGCCAGCAATAACTACTGAAATAAGGAACCAGTCATATGAAGGGAGCATCTAGCCAGCAGGAGGAACTTGGCTCTAGTCATATGAAGGGTTAAAGGGCATCTAGCCAGCAGGACTAACTTGGCTCTAGTCATATGAAGGGTTAAAGGGCATCTAGCCAGCAGGACTAACTTGGCTCTAGTCATATGAAGGGTTAAAGGGCATCTAGCCAGCAGGAGGAACTTGGCTCTAGTCATGAAGGGTTAAAGGGCATCTAGCCAGCAGGAGGAACCTGGCTCTAGTCATATGAAGGGTTAGCGAAAGACATCTAGCCAGCAGGAGGAACTTGGCTCTAGTCATATGAAGGGTTAAAGGCATCTAGCCAGCAGGGAGGAACTTGCCCCTAGTCATATGAAGGGTTAAAGGGCATCTAGCCAGCAGGAGGAACTTGGCTCTAGTCATATGAAGGGAACATCTAGCCAGCAGGACTAACTTGGCTCTAGTCATATGAAGAGCATCTAGCCAGCAGGACTAACTCTGGCTCTAGTCATATGAAGGGTTAAAGGGCATCTAGCCAGCAGGACTAACTTGGCTCTTAGTCATATGAAGAACATCTAGCCAGCAGGACTAACTTGGCTCTAGTCATATGAAGGGCTAAAGGTTTACTAGCCAGCAGGTGACTAACTTGGCTCTAGTCATATGAAGAGCATCTAGCCAGCAGGACTAACTTGGCTCTAGTCATATGAAGGGTTAAAGGGCATCTAGCCAGCAGGACTAACTTGGCTCTAGTCATATGAAGGGTTAAAGGGCATCTAGCCAGCAGGACTAACTTGGCTCTAGTCATATGAAGAGCATCTAGCCAGCAGGACTAACTTGGCTCTAGTCATATGAAGGGTTAAAGGGCATCTAGCCAGCAGGACTAACTTGGCTCTAGTCATATGAAGAACATCTAGCCAGCAGGACTAACTTGGCTCTAGTCATATGAAGAGCATCTAGCCAGCAGGACTAACTTGGCTCTAGTCATATGAAGGGTTAAAGGGCATCTAGCCAGCAGGACTAACTTGGCCTAGTCATATGAAGGGTTAGGGCATCTAGCCAGCAGGACTAACTTGGCTCTAGTCATATGAAGGGTTAAAGAGGATCTAGCCAGCAGGACTAACTTGGCTCTAGTCATATGAAGGGTTAAAGGGCATCTAGCCAGTGACTAACTTGGCTCTAGTCATATGAAGGGAAACACATCTAGCCAGCAGGACTAATCTCTGGCTCTAGTCATATGAAGAACATCTAGCCAGCAGGACTAACTTGGCTAGTCTGAAGTAGCCAGCAGACTAATCAAATGAAGAGCATCTAGCCAGCAGGAGGAACTTGGGCTCTAGTCATATGAAGGGGTTAAAGGGCATCTAGCCAGCAGGACTAATCTCTGGCTCTAGTCATATGAAGGGTTAAAGAGCATCTAGCCAGCAGGACTAACTTGGCTCTAGTCATATGAAGGGTTGAAGGGCATCTAGCCAGCAGGAGGAACTTGGCTCTAGTCATATGAAGGGTTGAAGGGGCATCTAGCCAGCAGGAGGAACTTGGCTCTAGTCATATGAAGGGTTAAAGAGCATCTAGCCAGCAGGAGGAACTTGGCTCTAGTCATATGAAGGGTTAAAGAGCATCTAGCCAGCAGGACTAACTTGGCTCTAGTCATATCTGCCAGCAGAACTAATCTAGCCAGCAGGACTAACTTGGCTCTAGTCATATGAAGGGTTAAAGGGCATCTAGCCAGCAGGACTAATTTGGCTCTAGCCATATGAAGAGCATCTAGCCAGCAGGATTAACTTGGCTCTAGTCATATGAAGGGTTAAAGGGCATCTAGCCAGCAGGACTAACTTGGCTCTAGTCATATGAAGAGCATCTAGCCAGCAGGACTAACTTGGCTCTAGTCATATGAAGGGGGGTTAAAGGGCATCTAGCCAGCAGGACTAATCTTGGCTCTAGTCATATGAAGAACATCTAGCCAGCAGGACTAACTTGGCTCTAGTCATATGAAGGGTTAAAGGGCATCTAGCCAGCAGGAGGAATCTCTTGGCTCTAGTCATATGAAGGTTAAAGGGCATCTAGCCAGCAGGACTAATCTCTGGCTCTAGTCATATGAAGGGTTAAAGGGAACATCTAGCTAGCAGGAGGAACTTGGCTCTAGTCATATGAAGGGTTAAAGGGCATCTAGCCAGCAGGACTAACTTGGCTCTAGTCATATGAAGAACATCTAGCCAGCAGGACTAACTTGGCTCTAGTCATATGAAGGGTTAAAGGGCATCTAGCCAGCAGGGAGGAACTTGGCTCTAGTCATATGAAGGGTTAAAGGGCATCTAGCCAGCAGGACTAACTTGGCTCTAGTCATGTTGTGAAGGGTTAAAGGGCATCTAGCCAGCAGACATCTAGCCACTAACTTGGCTCTAGTCATATGAAGGGTTAAAGGGCATCTAGCCAGCAGGACTAACTTGGCTCTAGTCATAAGGAAGGGTTAAAGGGCATCTAGCCAGCAGGGACTAACTTGGCTCTAGTCATATGAAGAACATCTAGCCAGCAGGACTAACTTGGCTCTAGTCATATGAAGGGTTAAAGGGCATCTAGCCAGCAGGAGGAACTTGGCTCTAGTCATATGAATATCTAGCCAGCAGGGGCTCTAGTCATATGAAGAACATCTAGCCAGCAGGACTAACTTGGCTCTCGTCATATGAAGAGCATCTAGCCAGCAGGACTAACTTGGCTCTAGCCACATGTGAAGGGTTAAAGGGCACTCTAGCCAGCAGGACTAATCTGGGCTCTAGTCATATGAAGAACATCTAGCCAGCAGGACTAATCTCTGGCTCTAGTCATATGGTGTTAAAGGGCATCTAGCCAGCAGGAGGAACTGGCTTCTAGTCATATGAAGGGTTAAAGGGCATCTAGCCAGCAGGACTAATCTTGGCCTTGTAAAGTCATATGAAGAACATCTAGCCAGCAGGACTAACTTGGCTCTAGTCATATGAAGGGTTAAAGGCACTGAACCAGCAGGAGGAACTTGGCTCTAGTCATGAAGGGTTAAAGGCATCTAGCCAGCAGGAGGAACTTGGCTCTAGTCATATGAAGGGTTAAAGGGCATCTTAGCCAGCAGGACTAACTCATGGCTCTAGTCATATGAAGGGTTAAAGGCATCTAGCCAGCAGGAGGAACTTGGTTTCAGTCATATGAAGGGTTAAAGGGCATCTAGCCAGCAGGAGGAACTTGGCTCTAGTCATATGAAGGTTAAAGGGCATCTAGCCAGCAGGAGGAACTGGCTCTAGTCATATGAAGGGAAGAAGGGCATCTAGTCACAGGAGGAACTTCAATTTAGTCATATGAAGGGTTAGCACATCCAGCCAGCAGGGACTAATCTCTGGCTCTAGTCATATGAAGGGTTAAAGGCATCTAGCCAGCAGGAGGAACTTGGCTCTCGTCCAATCACAGTCACAGTTTGTTTGCAGCTCATTAGACTACTGGTGCTGACTTGCCCCGCCCTCATTCAAGCGTCCTCAAAGTTATAAAGCGTAATAACTTATGTTTTTTGTATGTGAGTAGATATGACACTGGCTACCTAACTCGGTAATGCTATTAACTCTATAAAGTCAGCAGCGAGATGGTGTTTTTATAGATGGGGGCTGTGCCTTTAAGGCCGCCTGTTCATTGGGATTGGTTTCAAAATGACGCCAACCTTTTATATTTATCTCAATGACCTCATCCTCTATGGTTGAAGTTACTAACCAGCGAATCTTTTCATCTCATAGATTTTGTAGTTTTCTTCGCTTTTACTCTTCGTTAAACCGAGTTTACAACAACTTTAACTTGATAATAGATGTCGATGATGTTAAACGGCGCTTTCTGACAGCGACTTCTCTAATTGGGTAAGTTTCCCGAAATTTCTATAAATGACGAAGCGAGTATATCGCAACCGGGCCTTGTAAATTACGGAGTTTCCCATGTGAGTTGAACCGGGAGAGCAGAAAGTAACATAATGTACGAAACTGTACCAGGTGACTTTACTAGAAATACGAATTGGAGATCTGTCCTAATGTTCGACCGAATCGGCACGACTCCGCATTTGATGTCACCTAGGTAGAACATTGTTTGGTGATTAGGAAGGTTAGTAGACTAGTTACCCATCCTAAGCAAAGTGACAGTCTAGAAGTTAGAGGGAAAATGTTCAAAATCGAGCTACCGGTTTATCTCGAAAGTGCTTAAGTAATCAATTGAAATAATTATAGCAATCGATTGGTCTTGTAAAACCATTAGGCCTAGACATGTAAATGTGAGTGATTTTACAACGTAATCCTAGTAGACCTATCATTGGACCAGAAAGAAACGGTGTTATTATAGTCTAGTCCTAGTCGGGGGGTTGTCGAGAGATATGAATGTGAATAAAGAGATACGTCGTAATTTAGTCGCAGTAAAACACAAACTCACACACCGTTTGATAACACTGTGAACGAGGAGACGTTATTACCATGTAATAATGACAGGTTATATGGGGCGGTCTACTTTTCTCTCTTGTCATTAGAATTGTCCTTGTGAAAAGAAGAATGAACAAGAGAAAAGCTATTTACATACATGCACGTACATCCACACCTGGCCCAAGGCTGGGCTGGTAAGGGGTTAGTATCCTGGGAAGTATAGCAGGTGAATGTTATCAAGAGACAGTTTAGTTTGCCTTCAGAAAGTATTCATACCCCTTGACTTATGTGCAAGTTGAGATACTGGGTTGCAAAAGGAGCAAGATAAATAAATAAATACAGTATGGGGTTGAGGTAGTTGGATGGGCTGTTTACAGATGGGCTGTGTGCAGGTGCAGTGATCTGTGAGCTGCTCTGACAGCTGGTGATTAAAGGTAGTGAGGGAGATATGAGTCTTCAGCTTCAGTGATTTTTGCAGTTCGTTCCAGTCATTGGCAGCAGAAAACTACATTACTTATATGCTAGCCATAGTTATCTCTGTTCTACATTACTATATACTAGTCATCTCTGTTCTACATTACTATATACTAGTCATAGTCATCTCTGTTCTACATTATTATATACTAGTCATCTCTGTTCTACATTACTATATACTAGTCATCTCTGTTCTACATTACTATATACTAGTCATCTCTGTTCTACATGATTATATACTAGTCATCTCTGTTCTACATTATTATATACTAGTCATCTCTGTTCTACATTACTATATACTAGTCATCTCTGTTCTACATTACTATCATAGTCATCTCTGTTCTACATTACTATATACTAGTCATCTCTGTTCTACATTACTATATACTAGTCATCTCTGTTCTACATTATTATATACTAGTTCTACATTCATAGTCATCTCTGTTCTACATTACTATATACTAGTCATCTCTGTTTACATTACTATATACTAGTCATCTCTGTTCTACATTTATATACTAGTCATCTCTGTTCTACATTACTATATACTAGTCATCTCTGTTCTACATTACTATATACTATATCATCTGTTCTGCATTATTAGTACTAGTCATCTCTGTTCTACATTATTATATACTAGTCATCTCTGTTCTACATTATTATATACTAGTCATAGTCATCTCTGTTCTACATTACTATATACTAGTCATCTCTGTTCTACATTACTATATACTAGTCATCTCTGTTCTACATTACTATATACTAGTCATCTCTGTTCTACATTACATATATAGTCATCTAGCCATAGTCATCTCTGTTCTACATTACTATATACTAGTCATCTCTGTTCTACATTAGTCATCTCTAGTCATCTCTGTTCTACATTACTATATACTAGTCATCTCTGTTCTACATTACTATATACTAGTCATCTCTGTTCTACATTACTATATACTAGTCATCTCTGTCTCCACATTACTATATACTAGTCATCTCTGTTCTACATTACTATATACTAGTCATAGTCATCTGTTCTACATTATATACCTATATACTAGTCATAGTCATCTCTGTTCTACATTATTATATACTAGTCATAGTCATCTGTTCTACATTACTATATATACATAGTCATCTCTGTTCTACATTACTATATACTAGTCATCTCTGTTCTACATTACTATATACTAGTCATCTCTGTTTCTACATTACTATATACTAGTCATATCATCTCTGTTCTACATTACTATATAGTCATAGTCATCTCTGTTCTACATTACTATATACTAGTCATCTCTGTTCTACATTATTATATATACTAGTCATCTCTGTTCTATATTACTATATACTAGTCATCTCTGTTCTACATTACTATATACTAGTCATCTCTGTTCTACATTACTATATACTAGTCATAGTCATCTCTGTTCTATATTATTATATACTAGTCATCTCTGTTCTACATTACTATATACTAGTCATCTCTGTTCTACATTACTATATACTAGCCATAGTCATCTCTGTTCTACATTATTATATACTAGTCATCTCTGTTCTACATTACTATATACTAGTCATCTCTGTTCTACATTACTATATACTAGTCATCTCTGTTCTACATTACTATATACTAGTCATCTCTGTTCTACATTATTATATACTAGTCATCTCTGTTCTACATTACTATATACTAGTCATCTCTGTTCTACATTACTATATACTAGTCATCTCTGTTCTACATTACTATATACTAGTCATCTCTGTTCTACATTACTATATACTAGTCATCTCTGTTCTACATTATTATATACTAGTCATAGTCATCTCTGTTCTACATTATTATATACTAGTCATCTCTGTTCTACATTATTATATACTAGTCATCTCTGTTCTACATTATTATATACTAGTCATCTCTGTTCTACATTATTATATACTAGTCATCTCTGTTCTACATTACTATATACTAGTCATAGTCATCTCTGTTCTACATTACTATATACTAGTCATCTCTGTTCTACATTACTATATACTAGTCATCTCTGTTCTACATTACTATATACTAGTCATCTCTGTTCTACATTACTATATACTAGTCATCTCTGTTCTACATTACTATATACTAGTCATCTCTGTTCTACATTACTATATACTAGTCATAGTCATCTCTGTTCTACATTACTATATACTAGTCATCTCTGTTCTACATTACTATATACTAGCCATAGTCATCTCTGTTCTACATTATTATATACTAGTCATCTCTGTTCTACATTACTATATACTAGTCATCTCTGTTCTACATTACTATATACTAGTCATCTCTGTTCTACATTACTATATACTAGTCATCTCTGTTCTACATTATTATATACTAGTCATCTCTGTTCTACATTACTATATACTAGTCATCTCTGTTCTACATTACTATATACTAGTCATCTCTGTTCTACATTACTATATACTAGTCATCTCTGTTCTACATTATTATATACTAGTCATAGTCATCTCTGTTCTACATTATTATATACTAGTCATCTCTGTTCTACATTATTATATACTAGTCATCTCTGTTCTACATTATTATATACTAGTCATCTCTGTTCTACATTATTATATACTAGTCATCTCTGTTCTACATTACTATATACTAGTCATCTCTGTTCTACATTACTATATACTAGTCATCTCTGTTCTCATAGTCATCTCTGTTCTACATTACTATATACTAGTCATCTCTGTTCTACATTACTATATACTAGTCATCTCTGTTCTACATTACTATATACTAGTCATCTCTGTTCTACATTACTATATACTAGTCATCTCATCTCTGTTCCTACATTACTATATACTAGTCATCTCTGTTCTACATTTACTATATACTAGTCATAGTCATCTCTGTTCTACACATTATTATATACTAGTCATCTCTGTTCTACATTACTATATACTACATAGTCATCTCTGTTCTACATTACTATATACTAGTCATCTCTGTTCTACATTACTATATACTAGTCATCTCTGTTCTATATTACTATATACTAGTCATCTCTGTTCTACATTACTATATACTAGTCATCTCTGTTCTACATTACTATATACTAGTCATCTCTGTTCTATATTACTATATATACATAGTCATCTCTGTTCTACATTATTATATACTAGTCATAGTCATCTCTGTTCTACATTATTACTATACTAGTCTAGTCATCTCTGTTCTACATTACTATATACTCAGTCATCTCTGTTCTACATTACTATATACTAGTCATAGTCATCTCTGTTCTACATTATTATATACTAGTCATAGTCATCTCTGTTCTACATTACTATATACTAGTCATCTCTGTTCTACATTACTATATATACTAGTCATCTCTGTTCTACATTACTATATATGCTAGTCATCTCTGTCTACATTACTATATACTAGTCAGTCATCTGTTCTACATTACTATATACTAGTCATCTAGTCATCTCTGTTACTACATTATTATATACTAGTCATAGTCATCTCTGTTCTACATTACTATATACTAGTCATCTCTGTTCTACATTACTATATACTAGTCATCTCTGTTCTATTATTATATACTAGTCTAGTCATCTCTGTTCTACATTATTATATACTAGTCATCTCTTGTTCTACATTACTATATACTAGTCATCTCTGTTCTACATTATTATATACTAGTCATCTCTGTTCTACATTACTATATACTAGTCATAGTCATCTCTGTTCTACATTACTATATACTAGTCATCTCTGTTCTACATTACTATATACTAGTCATCTCTGTTCTACATTACTATATACTAGTCATCTCTGTTCTACATTACTATATACTAGTCATAGTCATCTCTGTTCTACATTATTATATATACTAGTCATCTCTGTTCTACATTACTATATACTAGTCATCTCTGTTCTACATTACTATATACCAGTCATCTCTGTTCTACATTATTATATATACTAGTCATCTCTGTTCTACATTACTATATACTAGCCATAGTCATCTCTGTTCTACATTACTATATACTAGTCATCTCTGTTCTACATTATTGTTACTATACTAGTTCTACATAGTCATCTCTGTTCTACATTACTATATACTAGTCATCTCTGTTCTACATTATTATATACTAGTCATAGTCATCTCTGTTCTACCACATTATTATATACTAGCTCATAGTCATCTCTGTTCTACATTACTATATACTAGTCATCTCTGTTCTACATTACTATATACATAGTCATCTCTGTTCTACATTACTATATACTAGTCATAGTCATCTCTGTTCTACATTACTATATACTAGTCATCTCTGTTCTACATTACTATATACTAGTCATAGTCATCTCTGTTCTACATGACTATATACTAGTCATCTCTGTTCTACATTACTATATACTAGTCATCTCTGTTCTACATTACTATATACTAGTACTAGTCATCTCTGTTCTACATTACTATATACTAGTCATCTCTGTTCTACATTACTATATACTAGTCATCTCTGTTCTACATTACTATATACTAGTCAGTCATCTCTGTTCTACATTACTATATACATAGTCATCTCTGTTCTACATTACTATATACTAGTCATCTCTGTCTACATTACTATATACTAGTCATCTCTGTTCTACATTACTATATACTAGTCATAGTCATCTCTGTTCTACATTATTATATACTAGTCATAGTCATCTCTGTTCTACATTACTATATACTAGTCATCTCTGTTCTACATTACTATATACTAGTCATAGTCATCTCTGTTCTACATTATTATATACTAGTCATAGTCATCTCTGTTCTACATTATTATATACTAGTCATCTCTGTTCTACATTACTATATACTAGTCATCTCTGTTCTACATTATTATATACTAGTCATCTCTGTTCTACATTACTATATACTAGTCATAGTCATCTCTGTTCTACATTACTATATACTAGTCATCTCTGTTCTACATTACTATATACTAGTCATCTCTGTTCTACATTACTATATACTAGTCATCTCTGTTCTACATTACTATATACTAGTCATAGTCATCTCTGTTCTACATTACTATATACTAGTCATCTCTGTTCTACATTACTATATACTAGTCATCTCTGTTCTACATTACTATATACTAGTCATCTCTGTTCTACATTATTATATACTAGTCATCTCTGTTCTACATTACTATATACTAGCCATAGTCATCTCTGTTCTACATTACTATATACTAGTCATCTCTGTTCTACATTATTATATACTAGTATACTAGTCATCTCTGTTCTACATTACTATATATACTAGTCATCTCTGTTCTACATTACTATATACTAGTCATCTCTGTTCTACATTACTATATACTAGTCATCTCTGTTCTACATTACTATATACTAGTCATCTCTGTTCTACATTACTATATACTAGTAGTTCATAGTCATCTCTGTTCTACATTATTATATACTCAGGTCTACATTACATAGTCATCTCTGTTCTACATTACTATATACTAGTCATCTCTGTTCTACATTACTATATACTAGTCATCTCTGTTCTACATTACTATATACTAGTCATCTCTGTTCTACATTACTATATAGTCATAGTCATCTCTGTTCTACATTACTATATACTAGTCATAGTCATCTCTGTTCTACATTACTATATACTAGTCATCTCTGTTCTACATTACTATATACTAGTCATCTCTGTTCTACATTACTATATATACTAGTCATCTCTGTTCTACATTATTATATACTAGTCATATCTCTGTTCTACATTACTATATACTAGCCATCATCTCTGTTCTACATTACTATATACTAGTCATCTCTGTTCTACATTACTATATACTAGTCATCTCTGTTCTACATTACTATATACTAGTCATAGTCATCTCTGTTCTACATTACTATATACTAGTCATCTCTGTTCTACATGACTATATACTAGTCATCTCTGTTCTACATTACTATATACTAGTCATAGTCATCTCTGTTCTACATTACTATATACTAGTCATCTCTGTTCTACATTACTATATACTAGTCATCTCTGTTCTACATTACTATATACTAGTCATCTCTGTTCTACATTACTATATACTAGTCATAGTCATCTCTGTTCTACATTACTATATACTAGTCATAGTCATCTCTGTTCTACATTACTATATACTAGTCATCTCTGTTCTACATTATTATATACTAGTCATCTCTGTTCTACATTACTATATACTAGTCATAGTGATCTCTGTTCTACATTATTATATACTAGTCATAGTCATCTCTGTTCTACATTACTATATACTAGTCATCTCTGTTCTATATTACTATATACTAGTCATCTCTGTTCTACATTACTATATACTAGCCATAGTCATCTCTGTTCTACATTACTATATACTAGTCATCTCTGTTCTACATTATTATATACTAGTCATCTCTGTTCTACATTACTATATACTAGTCATCTCTGTTCTACATTACTATATACTAGTCATCTCTGTTCTACATTACTATATACTAGTCATCTCTGTTCTACATTACTATATACTAGTCATCTCTGTTCTACATTACTATATACTAGTCATCTCTGTTCTACATTACTATATACTAGTCATCTCTGTTCTACATTACTATATACTAGTCATCTCTGTTCTACATTATTATATACTAGTCATCTCTGTTCTACATTATTATATACTAGTCATCTCTGTTCTACATTACTATATACTAGTCATAGTCATCTCTGTTCTACATTACTATATACTAGTCATCTCTGTTCTACATTACTATATACTAGTCATCTCTGTTCTACATTACTATATACTAGTCATCTCTGTTCTACATTACTATATACTAGTCATCTCTGTTCTACATGACTATATACTAGCCATAGGTCTCAGACTTGATGATGAGTACAAACTGTAACATTAAGCTAGGAGCACAGCTGGGTCTGTTCTAGAGGTGATGCTAGTCATAGGAGCTCAAACACAGCTGGGTCTGAGAGGTGATGCTGGCAGGAGCTCAAACACAGCTGGGTCTGAGAGGTGATGCTGGTAGGAGCTCAAACACAGCTGGGTCTGAGAGGTGATGCTGGCAGGAGCTCAAACACAGCTGGGTCTGAGAGGTGATGCTGGTAGGAGCTCAAACACAGCTGGGTCTGAGAGGTGATGCTGGCAGGAGCTCAAACACAGCTGGGTCTGAGAGGTGATGTTGGTAGAGCTCAAACACAGCTGGGTCTGAGAGGTGATGCTGGTAGGAGCTCAAACACAGCTGGGTCTGAGAGGTGATGCTGGCAGGAGCTCAAACACAGCTGGGTCTGAGAGGTGATGCTGGTAGGAGCTCAAACACAGCTGGGTCTGAGAGGTGATGCTGGCAGGAGCTCAAACACAGCTGGGTCTGAGAGGTGATGCTGGTAGGAGCTCAAACACAGCTGGGTCTGAGAGGTGATGCTGGCATTCCATTCAGCAGAGTGTGAAGTCTCCATGACATCACCATGATGACATCACCAACCAACAGAAGCTCTGAGAATCAGTCTGGATCAGTATGTGTCACCGTGACATGAGGTCTGTCACACCTGTACCTGTAGTATTGGACAGGAGGACAGAGAGGTCTGTCTGTCTGTCTGTCTGTCTGTCTGTCTGTCTGTCTGTCTGTCTGTCTGTCACCTGTACGTGTCGTATTGGACAGGAGGACAGAGAGGTCTGTCTGTCTGTCTGTCACCTGTCTGTGTCGTATTGGACAGGAGGACAGAGAGGTCTGTCTGTCTGTCTGTCTGTCTGTCTGTCACCTGTACGTGTCGTATTGGACAGGAGGACAGAGAGGTCTGTCTGTCTGTCTGTCTGTCTGTCTGTCTGTCTGTCTGTCTGTCTGTCTGTCTGTCACCTGTACGTGTCGTATTGGACAGGAGGACAGAGAGGTCTGTCTGTCTGTCTGTCTGTCACCTGTACGTGTAGTATTGGACAGGAGGACAGAGAGGTCTGTCTGTCTGTCTGTCTGTCTGTCTGTCTGTCTGTCTGTCACACCTGTACATGTCCTATTGGACAGGAGGACAGAGAGGTCTGTCTGTCTGTCTGTCTGTCACCTGTCTGTGTCGTATTGGACAGGAGGACAGAGAGGTCTGTCTGTCTGTCTGTCTGTCTGTCTGTCACCTGTACATGTCGTATTGGACAGGAGGACAGAGAGGTCTGTCTGTCTGTCTGTCTGTCACCTGTCTGTGTCGTATTGGACAGGAGGACAGAGAGGTGTCTTTGGGAGGTTCCAGAGGATGTATTATACTGAGTGTGTTCATTGTTCCACCAAATGCCATCAGGACGTTTGGATGGACTGTTTCCATTGATTAGAGAAGTGGAAGTAAACGGAGGTCAGAGGTCGTTGACAACACCCAGCTGTGTCTGGTAACTGAACATCATTCCTGTCCAGAATAAGGAACCCAGCAACATCCTACAAACACAACTTTACTACTTTCACATTTCAGACGCCTCATGTTTCCCAAAACGTCAGCTTCTTAAATGTAAAACTACCTACCCTCTCCAGACCTGTTGATGACCTGTTATGGGTGACCTCTCAGAGCTCTCTGACCCCTCTGACCTCTCAGAGCTCTCTGTCTCTCATGTTCTCCTCTCCAGACCTGTTGGTGAACTGTTATGGGTGACCTCTCAGAGCTCTCTGACCCCTCTGACCTCTCAGAGCCCTCTGTCTCTCATGTTCTCCCATCCTCTCCAGACCTGTTGATGACCTGTTATGGGTGACCCCTCAGAGCTCTCTGTCTCTCATGTTTCTCTCCTCCTCTCCCAGACCTGTTGATGACCTCTTACCCCTCTGGCTCTTCTGTGACCCCTCAGAGCTCTCTGTCTCTCATGTTCTCCCTATCCTCTCCAGACCTGTTGATGACCTGTTATGGGTGACCTCTCAGGGAGCTCTAGTGTCTCTCATGTTCTCCTCTCCAGACCTGTTGTCTGAACTCAGCAGGGGGACATGGTAGAGCTCTCTGTCTCCAGGGGACATAGTGTCTGGTCCTAGTGTCTGTCTCAGCTCAGCAGGGGACATGGTAGTGTCTGGTCCAATAGTGTCTGTCTCAGCCCAGCAGGGGGACATGGTAGTGTCTGGTCCAATAGTGTCTGTCTCAGCTCAGCAGGGGACATGGTAGTGTCTGGTCCAATAGTGTCTGTCTCAGCTCAGCAGGGGACATGGTAGTGTCTGGGTCCAATAGTGTCTGTCTCAGCTCAGCAGGGGGACATGGTAGTGTCTGGTCCTCAGTGTCTGTCTCAGCTCAGCAGGGGGACATGGTAGTGTCTGGTCCAATAGTGTCTGTCTCAGCTCAGCAGGGGGACATGGTAGTGTCTGGTCCAATAGTGTCTGTCTCAGCTCAGCAGGGGACATGGTAGTGTCTGGTCCAATAGTGTCTTATTGTCTCAGCCCAGCAGGGGGACATGGTAGTGTCTGGTCCAATAGTGTCTGTCTCAGCTCAGCAGGGGACATGGTAGTGTCTGGTCCAATAGTGTCTGTCTCAGCTCAGCAGGGGGACATGGTAGTGTCTGGTCCAATAGTGTCTGTCTCAGCTCAGCAGGGGGACATGGTAGTGTCTGGTCCAATAGTGTCTGTCTCAGCTCAGCAGGGGACATGGTAGTGTCTGGTCCAATAGTGTCTGTCTCAGCAGGGGACATGGTAGTGTCTGGTCCAATAGTGTCTGTCTCAGCCCAGCAGGGGGACATGGTAGTGTCTGGTCCAATAGTGTCTGTCTCAGCCCAGCAGGGGGACATGGTAGTGTCTGGTCCAATAGTGTCTTATTGTCTCTCAGCTCAGCAGGGGGACATGGTAGTGTCTGGTCCAATAGTGTCTGTCTCAGCTCAGCAGGGGGACATGGTAGTGTCTGGTCCAATAGTGTCTGTCTCAGCTCAGCAGGGGGACATGGTAGTGTCTGGTCCAATAGTGTCTGTCTCAGCTCAGCAGGGGGACATGGTAGTGTCTGGTCCAATAGTGTCTGTCTCAGCCCAGCAGGGGGACATGGTAGTGTCTGGTCCAATAGTGTCTGTCTCAGCCCAGCAGGGGGACATGGTAGTGTCTGGTCCAATAGTGTCTGTCTCAGCTCAGCAGGGGGACATGGTAGTGTCTGGTCCAATAGTGTCTGTCTCAGCCCAGCAGGGGACATGGTAGTGTCTGGTCCAATAGTGTCTGTCTCAGCCCAGCAGGGAGACATGGTAGTGTCTGGTCCAATAGTGTCTGTCTCAGCCCAGCAGGGGGACATGGTAGTGTCTGGTCCAATAGTGTCTGTCTCAGCCCAGCAGGGGGACATGGTAGTGTCTGGTCCAATAGTGTCTTATTGTCTCTCAGCTCAGCAGGGGGACATGGTAGTGTCTGGTCCAATAGTGTCTGTCTCAGCTCAGCAGGGGGACATGGTAGTGTCTGGTCCAATAGTGTCTGTCTCAGCCCAGCAGGGGACATGGTAGTGTCTGGTCCAATAGTGTCTGTCTCAGCCCAGCAGGGGGACATGGTAGTGTCTGGTCCAATAGTGTCTGTCTCAGCCCAGCAGGGGGACATGGTAGTGTCTGGTCCAATAGTGTCTGTCTCAGCCCAGCAGGGAGACATGGTAGTGTCTGGTCCAATAGTGTCTGTCTCAGCCCAGCAGGGGACATGGTAGTGTCTGGTCCAATAGTGTCTGTCTCAGCTCAGCAGGGGATCATGGTAGTGTCTGGTCCAATAGTGTCTGTCTCAGCCCAGCAGGGGGACATGGTAGTGTCTGGTCCAATAGTGTCTGTCTCAGCCCAGCAGGGGGACATGGTAGTGTCTGGTCCAATAGTGTCTGTCTCAGCTCAGCAGGGGGACATGGTAGTGTCTGGTCCAATAGTGTCTGTCTCAGCCAGCAGGGGAGACATGGTAGTGTCTGGTCCAATAGTGTCTGTCTCAGCTCAGCAGGGGGACATGGTAGTGTCTGGTCCAATAGTGTCTGTCTCAGCCCAGCAGGGGGACATGGTAGTGTCTGGTCCAATAGTGTCTGTCTCAGCTCAGCAGGGGACATGGTAGTGTCTGGTCCAATAGTGTCTGTCTCAGCTCAGCAGGGGGACATGGTAGTGTCTGGTCCAATAGTGTCTGTCTCAGCCCAGCAGGGAGACATGGTAGTGTCTGGTCCAATAGTGTCTGTCTCAGCTCAGCAGGGGGACATGGTAGTGTCTGGTCCAATAGTGTCTGTCTCAGCTCAGCAGGGGACATGGTAGTGTCTGGTCCAATAGTGTCTGTCTCAGCTCAGCAGGGGACATGGTAGTGTCTGGTCCAATAGTGTCTGTCTCAGCCCAGCAGGGGGACATGGTAGTGTCTGGTCCAATAGTGTCTGTCTCAGCTCAGCAGGGGGACATGGTAGTGTCTGGTCCAATAGTGTCTGTCTCAGCCCAGCAGGGGGACATGGTAGTGTCTGGTCCAATAGTGTCTGTCTCAGCTCAGCAGGGAGACATGGTAGTGTCTGGTCCAATAGTGTCTGTCTCAGCTCAGCAGGGGACATGGTAGTGTCTGGTCCAATAGTGTCTGTCTCAGCTCAGCAGGGGGACATGGTAGTGTCTGGTCCAATAGTGTCTGTCTCAGCCCAGCAGGGGGACATGGTAGTGTCTGGTCCAATAGTGTCTGTCTCAGCCCAGCAGGGAGACATGGTAGTGTCTGGTCCAATAGTGTCTGTCTCAGCTCAGCAGGGGGACATGGTAGTGTCTGGTCCAATAGTGTCTGTCTCAGCTCAGCAGGGGGACATGGTAGTGTCTGGTCCAATAGTGTCTGTCTCAGCCCAGCAGGGGGACATGGTAGTGTCTGGTCCAATAGTGTCTGTCTCAGCAGGGGGACATGGTAGTGTCTGGTCCAATAGTGTCTGTCTCAGCCCAGCAGGGGGACATGGTAGTGTCTGGTCCAATAGTGTCTGTCTCAGCTCAGCAGGGGGACATGGTAGTGTCTGGTCCAATAGTGTCTGTCTCAGCCCAGCAGGGGGACATGGTAGTGTCTGGTCCAATAGTGTCTGTCTCAGCCCAGCAGGGGGACATGGTAGTGTCTGGTCCAATAGTGTCTGTCTCAGCCCAGCAGGGAGACATGGTAGTGTCTGGTCCAATAGTGTCTGTCTCAGCTCAGCAGGGGGACATGGTAGTGTCTGGTCCAATAGTGTCTGTCTCAGCCCAGCAGGGGGACATGGTAGTGTCTGGTCCAATAGTGTCTGTCTCAGCCCAGCAGGGGGACATGGTAGTGTCTGGTCCAATAGTGTCTGTCTCAGCTCAGCAGGGGGACATGGTAGTGTCTGGTCCAATAGTGTCTTATTGTCTCTCAGCTCAGCAGGGGGACATGGTAGTGTCTGGTCCAATAGTGTCTGTCTCAGCCCAGCAGGGGGACATGGTAGTGTCTGGTCCAATAGTGTCTGTCTCAGCTCAGCAGGGGGACATGGTAGTGTCTGGTCCAATAGTGTCTGTCTCAGCCCAGCAGGGGGACATGGTAGTAGTGTCTGGTCCAATAGTGTCTGTCTCCAGCTCAGCAGGGGACATGGTAGTGTCTGGTCCAATAGTCTGTCTCAGCTCAGCTTAGTCAACATGGCAGTGTCTGGTCCAATAGTGTCTAGCTCTCAGCTTCAGCAGGGGATCATGGTAGTCATTCTGGTCAATAGTGTCTTGCTCTCAGCTTCAGCTGAGGGGACATGGTAGTGTCTGGTCCACTTGTCATTCCAATCTCCCCAGCATTAGACATTCCTCTAGTGTCTGTCAACTATGTGTCTGTCTCAGCCCCTTAGGGGGACTGGTAGTGTCTGCACAGACCACAAACTGTATCTCATTTTAGCAGATAAGATTCACCCTAGTGTGGTGGTCCTCACATGACGTGTAGTCCACTTGGAGTTCCAGGTTCCCTCTGCCAGCTAGCCAACATTTGCAGTACTGTGTCATTTTAATCATGGTCTGTCAATAAGCCTGTCTGTCTCTGCCACTTTCTCCTACTCCTCCACTTCTGGTAGTGTCTGGTCCACGGGATCCTTCTCATGGTCAACCATCTCTTTCTCCTACCTCTCTGTCTGGAGTTCCATGGTAGCCCTTCTTGTCTCCAATAGTGTATCTCTCCTCCCAGACCATCCTCCAGGCCGGTCCCTTGTCCTAATCTGTGATAAGCTCAGGGAGTTCCACGTCCTCTGGTCACTGTCTTCCACAGTGCTGGGTCCTCTGGCACTGACGGAAAACTGTCTCCCTCACCTGACTCCAGCACAGAGCTTCTGGTCATGGTGGTGGCACCCTTCCTCATCTCTCCCAAGTGTCCTTCTCCACCCATCAAGCAGGAATTCCATGGTCACAGTTACCAGCCCTTCCAAGCTTAACATCCTTGTCATTTATCGCCCTCCAGGTTCCTCAGAGAGTTCATCAATGAGCTTGATGCCTTGATAAGCTCCTTTCTGAGGACGGCTCACATCTCACAGTTCCCACACTTAACCTCCCCACCGCTACCTTTGACTCATTCCTCTCTGCCTCTCTTTCCTGTCCTCTTGACCTCCTCTCACCTTTCCCTCTCACAGGCAGGAAATACGCCGACCTCATCTTTACTAGATGCTGTTCTTCCACTAACCTCCCCTCCTCTCCCACCAGGGGATCCATGGTAGTGTCCCTCCAACTCATACCTTCGTCCCTCCGACCTGCACCTTGTATCCTGTCTGATGTCCCAACCAGTGCTTTCTCATCCAGCACTGGGGACATGGTCTCCCGTCCTCTCCAGCCCTGTCCAGCTCAGGCAGGGGCCCAGCTCTGTTGCTCTCCTGACATCCTCTCTGTCCATCCATCATCTCTTCCCCTCTGCTCAAACCTTCTCCAACCTATCTCTAAATTAGCCTCCTCAACTCTCCTCTCCTCCTTTCTGCATCCTTGGAGACCTAGGTCTATCCTCCAATTATCAGGTCCTCCCTCCCGCCTCTGGCTCAGATGACTTCCCAGCATTGCGGCTCACAGAACAGGGCATGGCAGCCGAGCAGGTCAAAAACCGCTGGTTCTGCTCACTGCATCCTCACTCCTGTGCTCTGACATTTTCCTTCTCTCTCTGCTCCAAAGCCACTTTCTACCACTCTAACCAACCTGCTCTGTCATAACCCTATGGTCCCTCCTCTTCTCCAACCCTCTCCTGAGTCCTCCTTCCCTCAGCCCATCAACTCATCCCTGAGATGGCTTCACAACCATTCTGGAAAAGAATAGTGTCGTCTCCGATCCCTCTAAGTCAAACAATACAGACCAGACGGTGTCTTCTCCAAACTCTTGAAGTGTCCTGTCTCAGCTCAGCTCCTCTCCAAATGTCAGGTTTCTGACAAGTCCCTGAGACTGTCTTCTCTGTATCTCAGCTCTCCCAGGGAGACATGGACTCTCTGGTCCTCTGCTCTCATCTCAGACCATCAAGGCGGATACTGGACCCTCTCCAGTTGTCGGGCGGTCCAACTATGATCTGGTCTCCAGCCTCACAGGAGAGGGGCTGCCCAGGTCTGGTCCCCTCAGGTCTGTCCCTCCCATGAGACAGACCAGTCCACACCACGTCCCTCACTCTTGTCCCCAAAGGGGCCTTAAACCCGTCAACTCCATTCCACTATACACCGTCACTTGGCTCTGTCATCCCTTCATGGTCTTCCTATCATTGCTCATGCAGGCACCCAATTAATGATTCCCTCCACTGCTCTGATGACCAGGTGGCGAATCGCATCTCTGCATGGTGCAGACAGTATCCCTTCTGGATGACGGATCACCACCTCAAGCTGAACCTCAGGCAATCAGCTGCTCTTCCTCCCGGGAAGGGACTGCCCACGCTGGGATGCCTCACTCTCCAACTCCAGGTCTGTCCTACCAGATTTGCTAAGAACCGTTCAGTGATCCAGAGCGTCAACAAAACTGTCTTCAAGTTACTGGGTCATCCAATGGTGGTTCTGCTCTCACGACGCAGAGTATCTCGGAGGCACCACCTTCACATGGTAGTGTCCTAACCTCTCCCCATCTCTCTAAGGAATCCTATTACTAGGGATAAAGGCTGGCCTGGGCTCACCTGCCTGTGCCATTCCCCTCTACAACTCATCCAGGGGACGCATCTGGTGTGTCCACCTTGTTGCTCCAAGACCTGCCCTCTGGTCTCCACTGGCCCAAATGCTAAATGTTACAAGACCATGGTGTAGTGTCTGAGGGGAACCACCGTGCCTCACCATAGTGTCTGTCTCAGGCCCACAGGGGACATCCTCATCCACCTCTGTCTCGGTCCCTAACTAGGTCTGTCTCAGCTCAGCAGCAGACATGCAATTAGTGTCTGGCCCCCAATGGTGGAACAAACTCTCAGCTCAGGGCAGGGCAGGACCATCCGGAGTGTCTGGAATCCAATAGTGTCTGTCTCCTCCCCCTGGGGACATGGTAGTGTACTGTTCCAAGGTCAAGGTGAATGCACCCTTGTCCAGCCTCCTCAGCAGAGGGCTAAATGACTTAAATGTTAAGTGTCTGGTACAATAGTGTCTTATTGTCTCTCAGCCCAGCAGGGGGACATGGTAGTGTCTGGTCCAATAGTGTCTGTCTCAGCAGGGAGACATGGTAGTGTCTGGTCCAATAGTGTCTGTCTCAGCTCAGCAGGGGGACATGTAGTGTCTGGTCCAATAGTGTCTGTCTCAGCCCAGCAGGGGGACATGGTAGTGTCTGGTCCAATAGTGTCTGTCTCAGCCCAGCAGGGGGACATGGTAGTGTCAACCTTCCCAATAGTGTCTTATTGTCTCTCAGCTCACCAGGGGGACATGGTAGTGTCTCATCCGCTCCAATTTAGATGTCTGTCTCAGCTCAGGCAGGGGGACATGGTAGTGTCTGATCCAATAGTGTCTCACTCAGCTCAGCAGGGGACATGGTAGTGTCTGGTCCAATAGTGTCTTATTGTCCTCAGCCCAGCAGGGGACATGGTAGTGTCTGGTCCAATAGTGTCTTATTGTCTCTCAGCCCAGCAGGGGGACATGGTAACCTTCTGTCTCCCAACAGCCAATGGTGGAGCCTCTGCCTCAGCTACTGAACAGCACCTCTGTCTGGAGTCCCAATGTGGTTAGGGCCTGCAGTGGTTACAACATGCTGAGGAAGGTTAGGTAACTTCCTGGTCCATAGTGGTGATGCCAGTATGTTCTCAGTCCCAGCCCAGGGAGCTCCATGGTAGTGTCTAGTGTTCCAGGAGCCCATGTCATTAGGTCTCTAGTGGCCCTCAGGAGAGCATGTCAAGGTCTGGGCCTAGTGTCTGTCTGGAGCCATGTTAAATGTTAAGCCGTAGTGGTATTGTCTGGTCCAGGATAGTGTCTGTCTCAGCCCAGCAGGGGGAGCCTATATGGTAGAGTCTGGTTAATAGTGGTTAGAGCCTAGTGGTTAGGGCCCAGTGGTTAGAGACATGGTTAGTGTCTGGTAGCCTAGTGGTTATTGGTCTCAGAGCTAGGGGGCCTAGTGGTTAGAGCCTAGTGGTTAGAGCCTAGTAGTTTGTTAGGGCCTAGCCCAGCCTAGTGGTTAGAGCCTAGTGGTTAGAGCCTAGTGGTTAGGGCCAATAGTGTCAGTGGGTAGAGCCCAGCCAGTGGGACAGTGGTTAGCCTAGTGGTTGGTCCTAGTGGTTAGTCTCTCAGTGCCAGTATGGGCAGGTAGTGCCCAGGTCCAGTGGTTAGTGTCTTAGAGCTCAGGAAAGCCCAGTGGTTTGATCCTAGTGGTTAGAGCCAGTGTTAGAGCCTAGTGGTTAAGAGCCTCGTGGTTAGAGCCTAGTGGTTGAGCCTAGTGGTTATTCGTGGTGAAGGCAGGTAGCCTAGTGGTTAGAGCCTAGTGGTTAAAGCCTAGTGGTTAGTAGCCTAGTGGCAGAGCCCAGTGGTTAGAGCCAGTGGTTAGAGCCTAGTGGTTAGAGCCTAGTGGTTAGAGCCTAGTGGTTAGGCCTAGTGGTTAGGGTAGTGGGTGGTTAGGTAGCCTAGTGGTTAGAGCCTAGTGGTTAGAGCCTGGATCATCTGGGGAGCCTCGTGGTTAGGCCTAGTGGTTAGTGGGCCTAGTGGTTAGAGCCTAGTGGTTAGAGCCTAGTGGTTAGAGCCTAGTGGTTAGAGCCTAGTGGGTAGGAGCCCTGAGTGCTAGAGCCATGGTTAGGAGCCTAGTGGTTAGAGCCTAGTGGTTGGGCCTAGTGGTTGGAGCCTAGTGGTTAGAGCCAGGTAGCCTAGTGGTTAGAGCCTAGTGGTTAGAGCTAACCAGTGGTCAGGAGCCTAGTGGTTAGAGCCTAGTGGTTTTGAGCCTAGTGGTTAGATGGCCTGCAGGGTTAGAGCCTGTGGTTAGAGCCTAGTGGTTAGAGCCTAGTGGTTAGAGCCTAGTGGTTAGATAGTGGGTTAGAGCCTAGTGGTTAGAGCCTAGTGGTTAGAGCCTAGTGGTTAGTAGCCCAGGGGGTTAGAGCCTAGTGGTTAGAGCCTAGTGGTTAGAGCCTAGTGGTTGGTATGGGGCGGCAGAGCCTAGTGGTTCTGGGCAGGAGCCTAGTGGTTAGAGCCTAGTGGTTAGAGCCTAGTGGTTAGAGGTAGCCTAGTGGTTAGAGCCTAGTGGTTAGAGCCCAGTGGTTAGAGCCTAGTGGTTAGAGCCTCGTGGTTAGAGCCTCGTGGTTAGAGCCTCGTGGTTAGAGCCTAGTGGTTAGAGCCTAGTGGTTAGTATGGGCGGCAGGTAGCCTAGTGGTTAGAGCCTAGTGGTTAGAGCCTAGTGGTTAGTATGGGGCGGCAGGTAGCCTAGTGGTTAGAGGTCAGCAGGTAGAGCCTAGTGGTTAGAGCCTAGTGGTTAGTATGGGGCAGGTAGCCTAGTGGTTAGAGCCTAGTGGTTAGAGCCCAGTGGTTAGAACCTAGTGGTTAGAGCCTAGTGGTTAGTATGGGGCGGCAGGTAGCCTAGTGGTTAGAGCCTAGTGGTTAGAGCCTCGTGGTTAGAGCCTCGTGGTTAGAGCCTAGTGGTTAGTATGGGGCGGCAGGTAGCCTAGTGGTTAGAGCCTAGTGGTTAGAGCCTAGTGGTTAGAGCCTAGTGGTTAGTATGGGGCGGCAGGTAGCCTAGTGGTTAGGGCCTAGTGGTTAGGGCCTAGTGGTTAGGGCCTAGTGGTTAGAGCCTAGTGGTTAGAGCCTAGTGGCTAGAGCCTAGTGGCTAGAGCCTAGTGGTTAGAGCCTCGTGGTTAGTATGGTGCGGCAGGTAGCCTAGTGGTTAGAGCCTAGTGGTTAGAGCCTAGTGGTTAGTATGGGGCGGCAGGTAGCCTAGTGGTTAGAGCCTAGTGGTTAGAGCCTAGTGGTTAGTATGGTGCGGCAGATAGCCTAGTGGTTAGAGCCTAGTGGTTAGAGCCTAGTGGTTAGTATGGTGCGGCAGGTAGCCTAGTGGTTAGAGCCTAGTGGTTAGAGCCTAGTGGTTAGTATGGTGCGGCAGGTAGCCTAGTGGTTAGAGCGTTCGGCCAGTAGATCGAATCCCTGAGCTGACAAGGTAAAACATCTGTCATTTCTGCCCCTGAACAAGGCAGTTGTTGTGAATAAGTATTTGTTCTTAACTGACTTAGCCTAGTGAAATAAAAGGTTACAATAGAAAAACATTTAAATGGAATGCCTGGGGTCTGTCTCTCCAGCTGCCTCAATGACATGGTATCCTGCTATAGGTGGATGGGAGTCTGGGTCTGAGTAGCAGTACAGGAGTAGAGCCTACACTCATCTCTCTCTGTCTCTCTCTCTGAGTAGCAGTACAGGAGTAGAGCCTACACTCATCTCTCTCTCTCTCTCTGAGTAGCAGTACAGGAGTAGAGCCTACACTCATCTATCTCTGTCTCTCTCTCTCTGAGTAGCAGTACAGGAGTAGAGCCTACACTCATCTCTCTCTGTCTCTCTCTCTGAGTAGCAGTACAGGAGTAGAGCCTACACTCATCTATCTCTGTCTCTCTCTGAGTAGCAGTACAGGAGTAGAGCCTACACTCATCTATCTCTGTCTCTCTGAGTAGCAGTACAGGAGTAGAGCCTACACTCATCTCTCTCTGTCTCTCTCTCTCTGAGTAGCAGTACAGGAGTAGAGCCTACACTCATCTATCTCTGTCTCTCTGAGTAACAGTACAGGAGTAGAGCCTACACTCATCTCTCTCTGTCTCTCTGAGTAGCAGTACAGGAGTAGAGCCTACACTCATCTATCTCTGTCTCTCTGAGTAGCAGTACAGGAGTAGAGCCTACACTCATCTCTCTCTGTCTCTCTGAGTAGCAGTACAGGAGTAGAGCCTACACTCATCTCTCTCTGTCTCTCTCTCAGAGTAGCAGTACAGGAGTAGAGCCTACACTCATCTATCTCTGTCTCTCTCTCTGAGTAGCAGTACAGGAGTAGAGCCTACACTCATCTATCTCTGTCTCTCTCTCTGAGTAGCAGTACAGGAGTAGAGCCTACACTCATCTCTCTCTGTCTCTCTCTCTCTGAGTAGCAGTACAGGAGTAGAGCCTACACTCATCTCTCTCTGTCTCTCTGAGTAGCAGTACAGGAGTAGAGCCTACACTCATCTCTCTCTGTCTCTCAGAGTAGCAGTACAGGAGTAGAGCCTACACTCATCTCTCTCTGTCTCTCAGAGTAGCAGTACAGGAGTAGAGCCTACACTCATCTCTCTCTGTCTCTCTCTCTGAGTAGCAGTACAGGAGTAGAGCCTACACTCATCTATCTCTGTCTCTCTCTCTCTGAGTAGCAGTACAGGAGTAGAGCCTACACTCATCTCTCTCTGTCTCTCTCTCTCTGAGTAGCAGTACAGGAGTAGAGCCTACACTCATCTCTCTCTGTCTCTCTCTCTCTGAGTAGCAGTACAGGAGTAGAGCCTACACTCATCTATCTCTGTCTCTCTCTCTGAGTAGCAGTACAGGAGTAGAGCCTACACTCATCTATCTCTGTCTCTCTCTCTCTGAGTAGCAGTACAGGAGTAGAGCCTACACTCATCTATCTCCGTCTCTCTCTGAGTAGCAGTACAGAGTAGAGCCTACACTCATCTCTCTCTGTCTCTCTCTCTCTGAGTAGCAGTACAGGAGTAGAGCCTACACTCATCTATCTCTGTCTCTCTCTCTCTGAGTAGCAGTACAGGAGTAGAGCCTACACTCATCTATCTCCGTGTCTCTCTCTCTGAGTAGCAGTACAGGAGTAGAGCCTACACTCATCTATCTCTGTCTCTCTGAGTAGCAGTACAGGAGTAGAGCCTACACTCATCTATCTCTGTCTCTCTGAGTAGCAGTACAGGAGTAGAGCCTACACTCATCTCTCTCTGTCTCTCTCTCTCTGAGTAGCAGTACAGGAGTAGAGCCTACACTCATCTCTGTCTCTCTCTCTGAGTAGCAGTACAGGAGTAGAGCCTACACTCATCTCTCTCTGTCTCTCTGAGTAGCAGTACAGGAGTAGAGCCTACACTCATCTCTCTCTGTCTCGCTCTCTCTGAGTAGCAGTACAGGAGTAGAGCCTACACTCATCTATCTCTGTCTCTCTGAGTAGCAGTACAGGAGTAGAGCCTACACTCATCTCTCTGTCTCTCTGAGTAGCAGTACAGGAGTAGAGCCTACACTCATCTCTCTGTCTCTCTCTCTGAGTAGCAGTACAGGAGTAGAGCCTACACTCATCTATCTCTGTCTCTCTCTCTCTGAGTAGCAGTACAGGAGTAGAGCCTACACTCATCTCTCTCTGTCTCTCTGAGTAGCAGTACAGGAGTAGAGCCTACACTCATCTCTCTCTGTCTCTCTGTCTCTCTCTGAGTAGCAGTACAGAGTAGAGCCTACACTCATCTCTCTCTGTCTCTCTCTCTCTGAGTAGCAGTACAGGAGTAGAGCCTACACTCATCTCTCTGTCTCTCTCTCTCTGAGTAGCAGTACAGGAGTAGAGCCTACACTCATCTCTCTCTGTCTCTCTGAGTAGCAGTACAGGAGTAGAGCCTACACTCATCTCTCTCTGTCTCTCTGAGTAGCAGTACAGGAGTAGAGCCTACACTCATCTCTCTCTGTCTCTCTGAGTAGCAGTACAGGAGTAGAGCCTACACTCATCTATCTCTGTCTCTCTGAGTAGCAGTACAGGAGTAGAGCCTACACTCATCTCTCTCTGTCTCTCTGAGTAGCAGTACAGGAGTAGAGCCTACACTCATCTATCTCTGTCTCTCTGAGTAGCAGTACAGGAGTAGAGCCTACACTCATCTCTCTCTGTCTCTCTGTCTCTCAGAGTAGCAGTACAGGAGTAGAGCCTACACTCATCTATCTCTGTCTCTCTCTCTCTGAGTAGCAGTACAGGAGTAGAGCCTACACTCATCTATCTCTGTCTCTCTCTCTCTGAGTAGCAGTACAGGAGTAGAGCCTACACTCATCTCTCTCTGTCTCTCTCTCTCTGAGTAGCAGTACAGGAGTAGAGCCTACACTCATCTCTCTCTGTCTCTCTGAGTAGCAGTACAGGAGTAGAGCCTACACTCATCTCTCTCTGTCTCTCAGAGTAGCAGTACAGGAGTAGAGCCTACACTCATCTCTCTCTGTCTCTCAGAGTAGCAGTACAGGAGTAGAGCCTACACTCATCTATCTCTGTCTCTCTCTCTCTGAGTAGCAGTACAGGAGTAGAGCCTACACTCATCTCTCTCTGTCTCTCTCTCTCTCTGAGTAGCAGTACAGGAGTAGAGCCTACACTCATCTCTCTGTCTCTGTCTCTCTCTGAGTAGCAGTACAGGAGTAGAGCCTACACTCATCTATCTCTGTCTCTCTCTCTCTGAGTAGCAGTACAGGAGTAGAGCCTACACTCATCTATCTCTGTCTCTCTCTCTCAGGAGTAGAGCCTACACTCATCTATCTCCGTCTCTCTCTCTCTGAGTAGCAGTACAGGAGTAGAGCCTACACTCATCTCTCTCTCTCTCTCTGAGTAGCAGTACAGGAGTAGAGCCTACACTCATCTATCTCTGTCTCTCTGAGTAGCAGTACAGGAGTAGAGCCTACACTCATCTATCTCTGTCTCTCTGAGTAGCAGTACAGGAGTAGAGCCTATACTCATCTCTCTCTGTCTCTCTCTCTCTGAGTAGCAGTACAGGAGTAGAGCCTACACTCATCTCTCTCTGTCTCTCTGTCTCTCTCTCTGAGTAGCAGTACAGGAGTAGAGCCTACACTCATCTCTCTCTGTCTCTCTCTCTCTGAGTAGCAGTACAGGAGTAGAGCCTACACTCATCTCTCTGTCTCTCTGAGTAGCAGTACAGGAGTAGAGCCTACACTCATCTCTCTCTGTCTCTCTGAGTAGCAGTACAGGAGTAGAGCCTACACTCATCTCTCTCTGTCTCTCTGAGTAGCAGTACAGGAGTAGAGCCTACACTCATCTCTCTCTGTCTCTCTGAGTAGCAGTACAGGAGTAGAGCCTACACTCATCTATCTCTGTCTCTCTCTCTGAGTAGCAGTACAGGAGTAGAGCCTACACTCATCTATCTCTGTCTCTCTGAGTAGCAGTACAGGAGTAGAGCCTACACTCATCTCTCTCTGTCTCTCTGAGTAGCAGTACTGAGTAGAGCCTACACTCATCTATCTCTGTCTCTCTGAGTAGCAGTACAGGAGTAGAGCCTACACTCATCTCTCTGTCTCTCTGTCTCTCAGAGTAGCAGTACAGGAGTAGAGCCTACACTCATCTATCTCTGTCTCTCTCTCTCTGAGTAGCAGTACAGGAGTAGAGCCTACACTCATCTATCTCTGTCTCTCTCTCTCTGAGTAGCAGTACAGGAGTAGAGCCTACACTCATCTCTCTGTCTCTCTCTCTGAGTAGCAGTACAGGAGTAGAGCCTACACTCATCTCTCTGTCTCTCTGAGTAGCAGTACAGGAGTAGAGCCTACACTCATCTCTCTCTCTGTCTCTCTGAGTAGCAGTACAGGAGTAGAGCCTACACTCATCTCTCTCTGTCTCTCAGAGTAGCAGTACAGGAGTAGAGCCTACACTCATCTATCTCTGTCTCTCTCTGAGTAGCAGTACAGGAGTAGAGCCTACACTCATCTCTCTCTGTCTCTCTCTCTCTGAGTAGCAGTACAGGAGTAGAGCCTACACTCATCTCTCTCTGTCTCTCTCTCTGAGTAGCAGTACAGGAGTAGAGCCTACACTCATCTATCTCTGTCTCTCTCTCTGAGTAGCAGTACAGGAGTAGAGCCTACACTCATCTATCTCTGTCTCTCTCTCTGAGTAGCAGTACAGGAGTAGAGCCTACACTCATCTATCTCCGTCTCTCTCTCTGAGTAGCAGTACAGGAGTAGAGCCTACACTCATCTCTCTCTCTCTCTGAGTAGCAGTACAGGAGTAGAGCCTACACTCATCTATCTCTGTCTCTCTGAGTAGCAGTACAGGAGTAGAGCCTACACTCATCTATCTCTGTCTCTCTGAGTAGCAGTACAGGAGTAGAGCCTACACTCATCTCTCTCTGTCTCTCTCTCTGAGTAGCAGTACAGGAGTAGAGCCTACACTCATCTCTCTCTGTCTCTCTCTGAGTAGCAGTACAGGAGTAGAGCCTACACTCATCTCTCTCTGTCTCTCTGAGTAGCAGTACAGGAGTAGAGCCTACACTCATCTCTCTCTGTCTCGCTCTCTGAGTAGCAGTACAGGAGTAGAGCCTACACTCATCTATCTCTGTCTCTCTGAGTAGCAGTACAGGAGTAGAGCCTACACTCATCTCTCTCTGTCTCTCTGAGTAGCAGTACAGGAGTAGAGCCTACACTCATCTCTCTCTCTCTCTCTCTCTGAGTAGCAGTACAGGAGTAGAGCCTACACTCATCTATCTCTGTCTCTCTCTCTGAGTAGCAGTACAGGAGTAGAGCCTACACTCATCTCTCTCTGTCTCTCTGAGTAGCAGTACAGGAGTAGAGCCTACACTCATCTCTCTCTGTCTCTCTGTCTCTCTCTCTGAGTAGCAGTACAGGAGTAGAGCCTACACTCATCTCTCTCTGTCTCTCTCTCTCTGAGTAGCAGTACAGGAGTAGAGCCTACACTCATCTCTCTCTGTCTCTCTGAGTAGCAGTACAGGAGTAGAGCCTACACTCATCTCTCTCTGTCTCTCTGAGTAGCAGTACAGGAGTAGAGCCTACACTCATCTATCTCTGTCTCTCTCTCTCTGAGTAGCAGTACAGGAGTAGAGCCTACACTCATCTATCTCTGTCTCTCTGAGTAGCAGTACAGGAGTAGAGCCTACACTCATCTCTCTCTGTCTCTCTGAGTAGCAGTACAGGAGTAGAGCCTACACTCATCTATCTCTGTCTCTCTGAGTAGCAGTACAGGAGTAGAGCCTACACTCATCTCTCTCTGTCTCTCTGTCTCTCTGAGTAGCAGTACAGGAGTAGAGCCTACACTCATCTATCTCTGTCTCTCTCTCTCTGAGTAGCAGTACAGGAGTAGAGCCTACACTCATCTATCTCTGTCTCTCAGAGTAGCAGTACAGGAGTAGAGCCTACACTCATCTCTCTCTGTCTCTCAGAGTAGCAGTACAGGAGTAGAGCCTACACTCATCTATCTCTGTCTCTCTGAGTAGCAGTACAGGAGTAGAGCCTACACTCATCTCTCTCTGTCTCTCAGAGTAGCAGAACAGGAGTAGAGCCTACACTCATCTCTCTCTGTCTCTCTGTCTCTGAGTAGCAGTACAGGAGTAGAGCCTACACTCATCTCTCTCTGTCTCTCTCTCTGAGTAGCAGTACAGGAGTAGAGCCTACACTCATCTATCTCTGTCTCTCTCTCTGAGTAGCAGTACAGGAGTAGAGCCTACACTCATCTATCTCTGTCTCTCTCTCTCTGAGTAGCAGTACAGGAGTAGAGCCTACACTCATCTATCTCCGTCTCTCTCTCTCTGAGTAGCAGTACAGGAGTAGAGCCTACACTCATCTCTCTCTCTCTCTCTGAGTAGCAGTACAGGAGTAGAGCCTACACTCATCTATCTCTGTCTCTCTGAGTAGCAGTACAGGAGTAGAGCCTACACTCATCTATCTCTGTCTCTCTGAGTAGCAGTACAGGAGTAGAGCCTACACTCATCTCTCTCTGTCTCTCTCTCTCTCTGAGTAGCAGTACAGGAGTAGAGCCTACACTCATCTCTCTCTGTCTCTCTGTCTCTCTCTGAGTAGCAGTACAGGAGTAGAGCCTACACTCATCTCTCTCTGTCTCTCTCTCTGAGTAGCAGTACAGGAGTAGAGCCTACACTCATCTCTCTCTGTCTCTCTGAGTAGCAGTACAGGAGTAGAGCCTACACTCATCTCTCTCTGTCTCTCTGAGTAGCAGTACAGGAGTAGAGCCTACACTCATCTCTCTCTGTCTCTCTGAGTAGCAGTACAGGAGTAGAGCCTACACTCATCTCTCTCTCTCTCTCTCTGAGTAGCAGTACAGGAGTAGAGCCTACACTCATCTATCTCTGTCTCTCTCTCTGAGTAGCAGTACAGGAGTAGAGCCTACACTCATCTATCTCTGTCTCTCTGAGTAGCAGTACAGGAGTAGAGCCTACACTCATCTCTCTCTGTCTCTCTGAGTAGCAGTACAGGAGTAGAGCCTACACTCATCTATCTCTGTCTCTCTGAGTAGCAGTACAGGAGTAGAGCCTACACTCATCTCTCTCTGTCTCTCTGTCTCTCAGAGTAGCAGTACAGGAGTAGAGCCTACACTCATCTATCTCTGTCTCTCTCTCTCTGAGTAGCAGTACAGGAGTAGAGCCTACACTCATCTATCTCTCTCTCTCTCTCTGAGTAGCAGTACAGGAGTAGAGCCTACACTCATCTCTCTCTGTCCCTCTCTCTCTGAGTAGCAGTACAGGAGTAGAGCCTACACTCATCTCTCTCTGTCTCTCTGAGTAGCAGTACAGGAGTAGAGCCTACACTCATCTCTCTCTGTCTCTCAGAGTAGCAGTACAGGAGTAGAGCCTACACTCATCTCTCTCTGTCTCTCAGAGTAGCAGTACAGGAGTAGAGCCTACACTCATCTATCTCTGTCTCTCTCTCTCTGAGTAGCAGTACAGGAGTAGAGCCTACACTCATCTCTCTCTGTCTCTCTCTCTCTCTGAGTAGCAGTACAGGAGTAGAGCCTACACTCATCTCTCTCTGTCTCTCTCTCTCTGAGTAGCAGTACAGGAGTAGAGCCTACACTCATCTATCTCTGTCTCTCTCTCTGAGTAGCAGTACAGGAGTAGAGCCTACACTCATCTATCTCTGTCTCTCTCTCTCTGAGTAGCAGTACAGGAGTAGAGCCTACACTCATCTATCTCCGTCTCTCTCTCTCTGAGTAGCAGTACAGGAGTAGAGCCTACACTCATCTCTCTCTCTCTCTCTGAGTAGCAGTACAGGAGTAGAGCCTACACTCATCTATCTCTGTCTCTCTGAGTAGCAGTACAGGAGTAGAGCCTACACTCATCTATCTCTGTCTCTCTGAGTAGCAGTACAGGAGTAGAGCCTACACTCATCTCTCTCTGTCTCTCTCTCTCTGAGTAGCAGTACAGGAGTAGAGCCTACACTCATCTCTCTCTGTCTCTCTCTCTGAGTAGCAGTACAGGAGTAGAGCCTACACTCATCTCTCTCTGTCTCTCTGAGTAGCAGTACAGGAGTAGAGCCTACACTCATCTCTCTCTGTCTCGCTCTCTCTGAGTAGCAGTACAGGAGTAGAGCCTACACTCATCTATCTCTGTCTCTCTGAGTAGCAGTACAGGAGTAGAGCCTACACTCATCTCTCTCTGTCTCTCTGAGTAGCAGTACAGGAGTAGAGCCTACACTCATCTCTCTCTGTCTCTCTCTCTGAGTAGCAGTACAGGAGTAGAGCCTACACTCATCTATCTCTGTCTCTCTCTCTCTGAGTAGCAGTACAGGAGTAGAGCCTACACTCATCTCTCTCTGTCTCTCTGAGTAGCAGTACAGGAGTAGAGCCTACACTCATCTCTCTCTGTCTCTCTGTCTCTCTCTCTGAGTAGCAGTACAGGAGTAGAGCCTACACTCATCTCTCTCTGTCTCTCTCTCTCTGAGTAGCAGTACAGGAGTAGAGCCTACACTCATCTCTCTCTGTCTCTCTGAGTAGCAGTACAGGAGTAGAGCCTACACTCATCTCTCTGTCTCTCTGAGTAGCAGTACAGGAGTAGAGCCTACACTCATCTATCTCTGTCTCTCTCTCTGAGTAGCAGTACAGGAGTAGAGCCTACACTCATCTATCTCTGTCTCTCTGAGTAGCAGTACAGGAGTAGAGCCTACACTCATCTCTCTCTGTCTCTCTGAGTAGCAGTACAGGAGTAGAGCCTACACTCATCTATCTCTGTCTCTCTGAGTAGCAGTACAGGAGTAGAGCCTACACTCATCTCTCTCTGTCTCTCTGTCTCTCTGAGTAGCAGTACAGGAGTAGAGCCTACACTCATCTATCTCTGTCTCTCTCTCTCTGAGTAGCAGTACAGGAGTAGAGCCTACACTCATCTATCTCTGTCTCTCAGAGTAGCAGTACAGGAGTAGAGCCTACACTCATCTCTCTCTGTCTCTCAGAGTAGCAGTACAGGAGTAGAGCCTACACTCATCTATCTCTGTCTCTCTGAGTAGCAGTACAGGAGTAGAGCCTACACTCATCTCTCTCTGTCTCTCAGAGTAGCAGAACAGGAG
The DNA here is from genome assembly GCF_034236695.1 of Oncorhynchus nerka. Lineage (NCBI taxonomy): Eukaryota > Metazoa > Chordata > Actinopteri > Salmoniformes > Salmonidae > Oncorhynchus > Oncorhynchus nerka. The sequence goes on from NC_088403.1 coordinate 56,012, forward strand.
TAGAGCCTACACTCATCTCTCTGTCTCTCTGTCTCTGAGTAGCAGTACAGGAGTAGAGCCTACACTCATCTCTCTCTGTCTCTCTCTCTCTGAGTAGCAGTACAGGAGTAGAGCCTACACACTCATCTCTCTCTGTCTCTCTGTCTCTCTCTCTGAGTAGCAGTACAGGAGTAGAGCCTACACTCATCTCTCTGTCTCTCTCTCTGAGTAGCAGTACAGGAGTAGAGCCTACACTCATCTCTCTCTGTCTCTCTGAGTAGCAGTACAGGAGTAGAGCCTACACTCATCTATCTCTGTCTCTCTCTCTCTGAGTAGCAGTACAGGAGTAGAGCCTACACTCATCTATCTCTGTCTCTCTGAGTAGCAGTACAGGAGTAGAGCCTACACTCATCTCTCTCTGTCTCTCTGAGTAGCAGTACAGGAGTAGAGCCTACACTCATCTCTCTCTGTCTCTCTGTCTCTCTCTCTGAGTAGCAGTACAGGAGTAGAGCCTACACTCATCTCTCTCTGTCTCTCTCTCTGAGTAGCAGTACAGGAGTAGAGCCTACACTCATCTCTCTCTGTCTCTCTGAGTAGCAGTACAGGAGTAGAGCCTACACTCATCTCTCTCTGTCTCTCAGAGTAGCAGTACAGGAGTAGAGCCTACACTCATCTCTCTCTGTCTCTCAGAGTAGCAGTACAGGAGTAGAGCCTACACTCATCTATCTCTGTCTCTCTCTCTGAGTAGCAGTACAGGAGTAGAGCCTACACTCATCTCTCTGTCTCTCTCTCTCTCTCTGAGTAGCAGTACAGGAGTAGAGCCTACACTCATCTCTCTCTGTCTCTCTCTTCTGAGTAGCATCTCTCAGGAGTAGAGCCTACACTCATCTATCTCTGTCTCTCTCTGAGTAGCAGTACAGGAGTAGAGCCTCACTCATCTATCTCTGTCTCTCTCTCTCTGAGTAGCAGTACTCTAGAGCCTACACTCATCTATCTCCGTCTCTCTCTCTCTGAGTAGCAGTACAGGAGTAGAGCCTACACTCATCTCTCTCTCTCTCTCTCTGAGTAGCAGTACAGGAGTAGAGCCTACACTCATCTATCTCTGTCTCTCTGAGTAGCAGTCAGGAGTAGAGCCTACACTCATCTATCTCTCTGTCTCTCTGAGTAGCAGTACAGGAGTAGAGCCTACACTCATCTCTCTGTCTCTCTCTCTGAGTAGCAGTACAGGAGTAGAGCCTACACTCATCTCTCTGTCTCTCTCTCTCTGAGTAGCAGTACAGGAGTAGAGCCTACACTCATCTCTCTGTCTCTCTGAGTAGCAGTACAGGAGTAGAGCCTACACTCATCTCTCTGTGTCTCGCAGTACTAGAGCCACTCATCTCTCTGAGTAGCAGTACAGGAGTAAGAGCCTACACTCATCTATCTCTGTCTCTCTGAGTAGCAGTACAGGAGTAGAGCCTACACTCATCTCTCTCTGTCTCTCTGAGTAGCAGTACAGGAGTAGAGCCTACACTCATCTCTCTCTGTCTCTCTCTCTGAGTAGCAGTACAGGAGTAGAGCCTACACTCATCTATCTCTGTCTCTCTTCTCTCTGAGTAGCAGTACAGGAGCTGCTCGCTCTCTCTCTGTCTCTAGAGCTCACACTCATCTCTGTCTCTGTCTCTCTCTCTGAGTAGCAGTACAGGAGTAGAGCCTACACTCATCTCTCTCTGTCTCTCTCTCTCTGAGTAGCAGTACAGGAGTAGAGCCACTCATCTCTCTCTGTCTCTCTGAGTAGCAGTACAGGAGTAGAGCCTACACTCATCTCTCTCTGTCTCTCTGAGTAGCAGTACAGAGTAGAGCCTACACTCATCTCTGTCTCTCTGAGTAGCAGTACAGGAGTAGAGCCTACACTCATCTATCTCTCTCTCTCTCTGAGTAGCAGTACAGGAGTAGAGCCTACACTCATCTATCTCTGTCTCTCTGAGTAGCAGTACAGGAGTAGAGCCTACACTCATCTCTCTGCGTCTCTCTCTCTCTGAGTAGCAGTACAGGAGTAGAGCCTACACTCATCTATCTCTGTCTCTCTGAGTAGCAGTACAGGAGTAGAGCCTACACTCATCTCTCTGTCTCTCTAGAGTCATCTATCTCTGTCTCTCTGAGTAGCAGTACAGGAGCAGAGCCTACACTACTCTGTCTCTCTGTCTCTCTGAGTAGCAGTACAGGAGTAGAGCCTACACTCATCTATCTCTGTCTCTCTGAGTAGCAGTACAGAGTAGAGCCCTACACTCATCTCTCTCTGTCTCTCAGAGTAGCAGTACAGGAGTAGAGCCTACACTCATCTATCTCTGTCTCTCAGAGTAGCAGTACAGGAGTGTGAGCCTACACTCATCTATCTCTGTCTCTCTGAGTAGCAGAACAGGAGTAGAGCCTACACTCATCTCTCTGTCTCTCTGTCTCAGAGTAGCAGAACAGGAGTAGAGCCTACACTCATCTCTCTCTCTGTCTCTCTGTCTCTGAGTAGCAGTACAGGAGTAGAGCTCACTCATCTCTCTCTCTGTCTCTCTCTGAGTAGCAGTACAGGAGTAGAGCCTACACACTCATCTCTCTGTCTCTCTCTCTCTCTGAGTAGCAGGTACAGGAGTAGAGCCTACACTCATCTCTCTCTGTCTCTCTCTCTCTGAGTAGCAGTACAGGAGTAGAGCCTACACTCATCTCTCTCTGTCTCTCTGAGTAGCAGTACAGGAGTAGAGCCTACACTCATCTATCTCGTCTGTCTCTCTGAGTAGCAGTACAGGAGTAGAGCCTACACTCATCTATCTCTGTCTCTCTGAGTAGCAGTACAGGAGTAGAGCCTACACTCATCTTCTCTCTGTCTCTCTGAGTAGCAGTACAGGAGTAGAGCCTACACTCATCTCTCTCCTGTCTCTCTGTCTCTCTGGGTAGCAGTACAGGGTGACCTACACTCTATCTCTGTCTCTCTCTCTCTGAGTAGCAGTACAGGAGTAGGCCTACACTCATCTATCTCTGTCTTTCTCAGGTAGCAGTACAGGTGACCTACACTCCATCTCTCTCTGTCTCTCAGGTAGCAGAACCAGGTAGCTTCCACACTCATCTCTCTCTGTCTCTCTCTGTCTCTAGTGGCAATTGCAGGAGTACGACCACACTCATCTATCTCCTGTCTCTCTCAGGTAACAGTACAGGAGTAGAGGCCTACACTCATCTCTCTCTCTATCTCTCTGTCTCTGATTGCTTGAGTAGAATCAGAGCCTACACTCATCTCTCTCTGTCTCTCTCTACTACAGTACTAGTACAGAGTAGAGCCTACACTCATCTCTCTGTCTCTCGTCTCTCTCTCTCTGAGTAGCAGTACAGGAGTAGAGCCTACACTCATCTATCTCTGTCTGTCTCTCTCTCTCTGAGTAGCAGTACAGGAGTAGGAGCCTACACTCATCTCTCCTCTGTCTCTCTGAGTAGCAGCATGAGTGAGAGCCTACACTCATCTCTCTCTGTCTCTCTGAGTAGCAGTACAGGAGTAGAGCCTCACACTCATCTACTCTCTGTCTGTCTCTCTCTGAGTAGCAGTACAGGAGTAGAGCCTACACTCATCTATCTCTGCCTCTCTCTGAGTAGCAGTACAGGAGTAGAGCCTACACTCATCTCTCTCTGTCTCTCTCTCTGAGTAGCAGTACAGGAGTAGAGCCTAGCACTCATCTCTCTCTGTCTCTGTCTCTCTCTGTGAGTAGCAGTACAGGATAGAGCCTACACTCATCTCTCTCTGCCTCTCTTGAAGTAGCAGTACAGAAGTAGAGCCTACACTCATCTCTCTCTGTCTCTCTGAGTAGCAGTACAGGAGTAGAGCCCACACTGATCTCTCTCTGTCTCTCTCAGGTAGCAGTGCAGGAGTAGAGCCTACACTGATCTCTCTCTGTCTCTCTCTCAGAGTAGCAGTACAGGAGTAGAGCCTACACTCATCTCTCTGTCTCTCCCTGTCCCTCTCTCTCCTCTCTCCTTCCTACCTCAGAACATGTTCTTGCACACCTGTTTGCCCTCTCTTCCTCTCTATAAACATCCAGTAGAATTCCCCTCGACTCTCTCATAAAGTTCTATAATGACCATCTGAAGGAATCCCATGACAAGTGGCGAATGCTGTAGGCCTATTTTCCAGTCCTCTATCACTTTAGAAACACGTTCTACTGTAGGCAACATCACGAAACACAACATAGCAGAGGAGTGCCAGGGTCCCCATAGTAACCAGTACGTACATACCCCAACCAGAAGCCATGGAATACAGGCAACATCATGAAACACAACACTAGCAGAGGAATGCCAGGGGTTCCCACAGTGACCGTGTCCAGTACATACCCCAACCAGAAGCCATGGATTATAGGCAACATCATAGAAACACAACATAGCAGAGGAGTGCCAGGGTTCCCACAGTGACCGTACATATGCCCCCAACCAGAAGCCATGGATTACAGGCAACATCATGAAACACAACATAGCAGAGGAGTGCCAGGAGTTCCCACAGTGACCGTGCGTACATCACCCCAAGCCAGAAGCCATGGATTACAGGCAACATCGTAGAAACACAACACATGCAGAGGAGTGCCAGGGTTCCCACAGTGACCG
>NC_088403.1:61101-116101 GCF_034236695.1 Oncorhynchus nerka
AATGAATGTCTATTAATGAGTGTCAAGCAGAATGAATGTCTATTAATGTCTATTAATGAGTGTCAGAATGAATGTCTATTAATGAGTGTACAGAATGAATGTCTATTAAGAGTGTCAGAATGAATGTCTATTAATGAGTGTCAGGCAGAATGAATGTCTATTAATGAGTGTCAAGCAGAATGAATGTCTATTAATGAGTGTCAAGCAGAATGAATGTCTATTAATGAGTGTCAGCAGAATGAATGTCTATTAATGAGTGTCAGAATGAATGTCTATTAATGAGTGTCCAGAATGAATGTCTATTAATGAGTGTCAGAATGAATGTCTATTAATGAGTGTCAGAATGAATGAATGTCTATTAATGAGTGTCAGAATGAATGTCTATTAATGAGTGTCAAGCAGAATGAATGTCTATTAATGAGTGTCAGAATGAATGTCTATTAATGAGTGTCAGGCAGAATGAATGTCTATTAATGAGTGTCAAGCAGAATGAATGTCTATTAATGAGTGTCAGACAGAATGAATGTCTATTAATGAGTGTCAGGCAGAATGAATGTCTATTAAAGTGTGAATGAATGTCAGGTCAAGCAGAATGAATGTCTATTAATGAGTGTCAGAATGAATGTCTATTAATGAGTGTCAAGCAGAATGAATGTCTATTAATGAGTGTCAAGCAGAATGAATGTCTATTAATGTGTCAAGCAGAATGAATGTCTATTAATGAGTGTCAAGCAGAATGAATGTCTATTAATGAGTGTCAGAATGAATGTCTATTAATGAGTGTCAGGCAGAATGAATGTCTATTAATGAGTGTCTATTAATGTGTCAGACAGAATGAATGTCTATTAATGAGTGTCAGACAGAATGAATGTCTATTAATATTAATGAGTGTCAGGCAGAATGAATGTCTATTAATGAGTGTCAAGCAGAATGAATGTCTATTAATGAGTGTCAGACAGAATGAATGTCTATTAATGAGTGTCAAGCAGAATGAATGTCTATTAATGAGTGTCAAGCAGAATGAATGTCTATTAATGAGTGTCAGAATGAATGTCTATTAATGAGTGTCAAGCAGAATGAATGTCTATTAATGAGTGTCAAGCAGAATGAATGTCTATTAATGAGTGTCAAGCAGAATGAATGTCTATTAATGAGTGTCAAGCAGAATGAATGTCTATTAATGAGTGTCAAGCAGAATGAATGTCTATTAATGAGTGTCAGAATGAATGTCTATTAATGAGTGTCAAGCAGAATGAATGTCTATTAATGAGTGTCAGTGTCAAGCAGAATGAATGTCTATTAATGAGTGTCAGAATGAATGTCTATTAATGAGTGTCAGAATGAATGAATGAATGTCTATTAATGAATCAGAATGAATGTCTATTGAATGAGTGTCAAGCAGAATGAATGTCTATTAATGAGTGTCAAGCAGAATGAATGTCTATTAATGAGTGTCAGAATGAATGTCTATTAATGAGTGTCAGACAGAATGAATGTCTATTAATGAGTGTCAGAATGAATGTCAGTGTCAATGAATGTCTATTAATGAGTGTCAAGCAGAATGAATGTCTATTAATGAGTGTCAGACAGAATGAATGTCTATTAATGAGTGTCAAGCAGAATGAATGTCTATTAATGAGTGTCAAGCAGAATGAATGTCTATTAATGAGTGTCAAGCAGAATGAATGTCTATTAATGAGTGTCAGAATGAATGTCTATTAATGAGTGTCAAGCAGAATGAATGTCTATTAATGAGTGTCAAGCAGAATGAATGTCCATTAATGAGTGTCAGGCAGAATGAATGTCCATTAATGAGTCCTTATTTAATTTCCTTAGGACAATAGAATCATCATTTGTAAACCAAAACAGGTACAGTCTACTATATTTTGGTTGCATTATGGTGAAAGAACATGAGTCGTCTAGGCCTCGATTAGATACCACATGATACAATGTAACGTTACTGAAAGACAACATAGGTGGAGCAATGCCTCAGCAGCTTCTGTTCTGGTAAGGACGTGTCCCCATTCTAGCCTTTCACACAAACAAGAGACTTGAACATCTCTACATACTGGGAAAGATCTTTCTTTTGTCTGTCAGACCTTCTATACGTTCTACAACATCACACTACAAAACCAGGGAAAAAAAGGGCTTTCTGTGATCCAATAAAAATATATAAATAAATTCAACATACAGTGCTGTATATCATTACATCATCTCTGCAGATACATGACAAGATATACATGTCCCCAATGGTGCCCTATTCCCTATATAGGGCACTACATTAGACCAGAGCCCTATTCCCTATATAGTGCACTACATTAGACCAGGCCCTATTCCCTATATAGTACACTACTTTAGACCAGGGCCCTATTCCATATATAGTGCACCACTTTAGACCAGGGCCCTATTCCCTATATAGTACACTACTATAGACCAGAGCCCTATTCCATATATAGTGCACCACTTTAGACCAGAGCCCTATTCCCTATATAGTACACTACTTTAGACCAGGGCCCTATTCCCTATATAGTACACTACTTTAGACCAGGGCCCTATTCCCTATATAGTGCACTACTATAGACCAGAACCCTATTCCCATATATATTCATATTACTTTAGACCAGGGCCCTATTCCCCTATATAGTATTCTATTACTTCTTAGACCAGGGCCCTATTCCCTATATAGTGCACTACTATAGACCAGAGCCCTATTCCCTATATAGTACACTACTTTAGACCAGGGCTCTATTCCCTATATAGTGCACTACTTTAGACCAGGGCTCTATTCCCTATATAGTGCACTACTTTAGACCAGGGCTCTATTCCCTATATAGTGCACTACTTTAGACCAGGGCTCTATTCCCTATATAGTGCACTACTTTAGACCAGAGCCCTATTCCCTATATAGTGCACTACTTTAGACCAGAGCCCTATTCCCTATATAGTGTACTACTATAGACCAGGGCTCTATTTAGGGAATGGAGTGGCATTTGGGATGTTATGTTCTGCTCTTTTCCCAACACAAACTAACCAATAAAAGGTCAAAGAGTAATTCCTTATTTGAAGGTGAATATGTGCTTTTTTGTTTTGTCTGAATGTCTAGGCCAGGTAGGACATGCACAGCCTAAACCCTTTCAACTTCTTCTGTCCTGGTTTCATCCATGTACCATTAAAGGCTTCCTCAATTCTCACACGTAGAAGCTAAAACATTGAGGAAGGAAATTAAAATGAACTGCTCAATAATACAAGGCTGTCTAAAGGTGTCTATAGCTGCAACTAATAGCAATATTTCACATTACTAACATTAACGAATCCAAGAGTTGCAATAGTGAACCACGCATGATAAATCAGGCCAGTGATGTGGATTACAACTGTAAATAATACAAGCTATTACTTCTGAAGGTCCTCCAGCGTTAGTAATGATATGTGTCTCTGACAGTTCTGTTGCTGCGCGTCTCCTCTAGAGGGGGCTGAAACAGACAGACCGGTGAGACACCTCTTCACTCTCTGTCACAGAGGCCTTATACAGTGGAGCGGTCTAGGCATGACAGACCGAGTACCTACTGCCCTAGCTCTGGCCTGGAACCTTTCATCAGACAGACTCGCTCTGGGTCGTATTCACCAGGGCAACAAACAGGATGGAAAAAAAGGGGGTAGGTATTATATGAACACCCTGTTTTCTGTTGCACAACGTTTGATATCATTTCCTAATGAATACAACCCAGGGCTGCCACCTCTAACAAACTGACAGTCAGACTAGTTCTGGTCTGGCACTCCCAACACATTAGCTCTGGTTGCTGTTCTTGGAGCTCTTGGTGGAGGAGCTCTGAGGAGGCTTCTGTTCATCTCCCGTCAGTAGGGCCTTTATCTCAGACGGGATCTTCCCCTGGTCCATGGCTGTACACCACTGCTTGTACTGAAGGAGAAACCAACAGAGAGTTAGATGACAAGAGTTGGCTGCAAAAGAAAGCTGTGGTCTGGAAACACCTATTAAGCTACACAACACAGCAGTAGAATGTTAGCTATATTAGTGAGGCAGGTTGTCAGTGTCTCCAGAAGAGTGTCTCCAGAAGTTTAGACTAGGCTTTATTCAAGAGGCAGGTTGTCAGTGTCTGGGATAGACTAGGGCTTTATTCAAGAGGCAGGTTGTCAGTGTCTCCAGAAGTTAGACTAGGCTTTATTCAAGAGGCAGGTTGTCAGTGGAATAGACTAGGCCTTTATTCAAAAGGCAGGTTTATTCCAAGAGGCAGGTTGTCAGTGTCTCCAGAAGTTTCTTTATTACAGGGTCAAGAGGCAGTGTCTAGAGTTTCTAGGCCTTTATTCAAGAGGCAGGTAAAGAAAATAATTATCATTTTGTGAAATATCGTCTGATTTTTCAACACCAAATGAGTGGTTTAGGTAATTGACGGGAATAGCTGGTGCATTTAGGAAGAACGGGGTGATGTAGTCACCATCTCCAGCTCCTCCCTCAGGGCGCAGATGGCCCTCTCCTTGCTGGACACGAGTTCCTCCAGGTACTGATACCGGAGCTTCTTCCTGGCTCGGCACTCCCGGGCGCTCTGCCTGCTCCTCTCCAACTTCGCTTTCAGATCAATCTTAGCGGGTTTACGGCCTCGTTTACCGGGTTTCTTGACTTTGCCTCCCACCATCTATCGCGATAACGGCAGAAAGAAAACACACACAGTGCCTTGTTATTCAGAGACTAGAGTTAGTGCACCAGTACCGAACCTCGTTAGAGAAGCAAAACACCAATTGTTTTCATCTGAGATCGTTGTCTGTGTAAAGACAATTCCCCAATAGTAACAATACACCAGAAAAGCATTAACAGACATGACTGATTTAAGCCTAAAAACATGTTTAGCTAGTTAAACAACATGAAGAGAACCACATACCTTGCTGTCATCCATTTTGGTCAACACAACCGATCTATCGAGGGCTGCTAGTGACGCAAATTCGACAGTTCTCAAGATGGATGACGATCAAATGAAGACAAGTTGTGGATTATAAAAATATTATTTCACAAATTAACACATTTTCTTAAAACGAAACATTCCTGCAGCTTCGTGTTCGACAGCGTTTTGTTGCACTTTTCCTACTCCAATGTTTTTAGCGCAGTGACGCTTCCTGTTGTGGTAACTTCAGACCGAACCCTCTACGCAACGGATGCTGGGACTTTGTGTTTTTTTGCGTGACTCAATCAAAATGACGTTCACTGCATACCAGGGAAAAACTACAACTAACATCAACCATTACGAAAATATGGGTGGAACCAAATAATATTATATCAAATGGGGGGGCCGTGAGAGGATCCTTGTTCTTTTCATAATAAAGCTATACAGTTTTTAAACGCTAACGTTTTCTAACGTTTTCACTTTGCAGTATAAGAGCAGTATCAGTCTGGAGCAAGTCATTATAGTGTGTATAATTATGGTAAGATATTCTCAATGACATACACTACCGGTCAAAAGTTTTAGAAACACCTACTCATTCAAGGGTTTGTCTTTATTTTAAAAAATATATTTTCTGTATTGTAGAATAATTGTGAAGACATCAAAACTATGAAATAACACATATATGGAGTCATGTAGTAACCAAAATAGTGTTAAACAAATTTTGCAGGTGCACGGTAACAGTTGAATAAGATGAGAAAAAAAGCAGAAACCCGATCACTTGATGGAATCACTGATCTTTAATAAGCTTTACGTATCGGCCTCACCGCCTTCGTCAAACGTCTTGTGAGTTTTTTAAAATTAGCACCCTTATGTAGACCTAGCCACACCCACGTCCGTTCCATAGAATTGGGGTTGGAGTCTTGAATTGGGAAAACAAATAAGTGTTACCAAATATAACAATATTAATTTCATAAATATTGTGTGTACATAAAACACGTCTGTAAAACCTCAATGAGGACGCTGACCTACCAAGCAAGTTCTCATAAATCATTGGGTACAACGCAAGAATATTTGAGATTCTTCAAATAGCCACACTTTGCCTTGAAGGCAGCTTTGCACACTCTTGGCATTCCCTCAACCTGCTTCACGAGGTAGTCACCTGGAATGCATTTCAATTAACAGGTGTGCCTTGTTAAAAGTTAATTTGTGGAATTTATTTTCTCAATGCGTTTGAGCCAATTAGCTGTGTTGTAATAAGGTAGGGGTGGTATGCAGAACATAGCCCTATTTGGTAAAAGACCAAGTCCATATTATGGCAAGACCAGCTCAAATAAGCAAAGAGAGACGACAGTCCATCATTACTTTAAGACATGAAGGTCATTTAATATACTTTAAGACATGAAAGGTCAAGAACTTTGAAAGTTTCTTTAAAGTGCAGTCGCAAAAAACCATCAAGCGCTATGATGAAACTGGCTCTCATTAGGACCACCACATAAAAGGAAGACCCAGAGTTACCTCTGCTGCAGAGGATAAGTTGGTTAGAGATACCAGCCTCATAAAATGCAGCCCAAATAAATGCTTCACAGAGTTCAAGTAACAGACACATCTCAACATCAACTGTTCAGAGGACACTGTGTGAATCAGGCCTTCATGGTTGAATTGCTGCAAAGAAACCATTACTAAAGGACACCAATAAGAAGAAGAGACTTGCTTGGGCCAAGAAACTTGAGCAATGGACATTAGACCGGTAGAAATTTGTCCTTTGGTCTGGAGTCCAGAGTGGAGATTTTTGGTTCCAACCTCCGTGTCTTGTGATAAACGGATGATCTCCGGTGTGGATCCCACTGTGAAGCATGGAGGAGGAGGTGATGATCTGGAGGAGGCGGTGTTATGGTGTGTGGCATGCATGGAGGAGGCGGTGTTATGGGTGTGGTTCCCACTGTGAAGAGGAGGAGGTGTTATGGTGTGTGGTTCCCACTGTGAAGCATGAAGGTGTTATGGTGTGTGGCATGGATGGAGGGAGGTGTTATGGTGTGTGGTTCCCACCGTGAAGCATGGAGGAGGCGGTGTTATGGTGTGTGGTTCCCACCGTGAAGCATGGAGGAGGCGGTGTTATGGTGTGTGGTTCCCACTGTGAAGCATGGAGGAGGAGGTGTTATGGTGTGTGGTTCCCACTGTGAAGCATGGAGGAGGCGGTGTTATGGTGTGTGGTTCCCACTGAAGCATGGAGGAGGCGGTGTTATGGTGTGTGGTTCCATGGCATGGAGGAGGAGGTGTTATGGTGTGTGGTTCCCACTGTGAAGCATGGAGGAGGAGGTGATGGTGTGGAGGCATGGAGGAGGAGGTGTTATGGTGTGTGGTGTTGGAGGATGGTGTGTGGGGGTGCTTTTCTGGTGACACTGTGATTTACTTAGAATTCAAGGCAAACTTAAACAGCATTGCTACCACAGCATTCTACAGCGATACGCCATACCATCTGGTTTGCGTTTAGTGGGACTATCACTTGTTTTTCAACAGGACAATGACCCAACACACCTTCAAGCTGTATAAGGGCTATTTTACCAAGAAGCAGAGTGATGGAGTGCTGCATTAGTTGACCTGGTCTCCACAATCCCCCGACCTCAACCAAATTGAGATGGTTTGGGATGAGTTGGACCGCAGAGTGAAGGATAAGAAGGTAGCCTAGTGGTTAGAGCCTAGTGGTTAAAGTGTTCAACTAGTAACCGGAAGGTTGCAAGATCGAATCCCTGAGCTGACAAGGTAAACATTTCTGCACGAACAAAGCAGTTAACTCACTGTTCCTAAGGCCGCCATTGACTTGCCAAGTTAAATAAAGGTAAAAAAAAATCAATTTAATTAAAAGCAGCCAGCAAGCGCTCAGCATATGTGGGAACATTGGTTTTTTTTTAACCTTTATTTTACTAGGCAAGACAGTTAAGAACAAATTCTTATTTTCAATGACAGCCTAGGAACAGTGGGTGAACTGCCTGTTCAGGGGCAGAACGACATATTTTGTACCTTCTCAGCTCGGGGATTTGAACTTGCAACCTTTCGGTTACTAGTCCAATGCTCTAACCACTAGGCTACCCTCCTTCAAGGCTGTTGGAGAAGCATTCCAGATAAAGCTAATTGAGACAATTCCAAGAGTAAAGCTGTCATCAAGGCAAAGGGTGGCTATTTGAAGAATCTCAAATATAAAATATATTTTGTTTATATTTGTTTAACACTTTTTTTGGTTACTACATGATTCCATATGTGTTATTTCATAGTTTTGATGTCTTCACTATTATTCTACAATGTAGAAAAAAATAAAGAAATAAATAAAGAAAAACCCTGGAATGAGAAGGTGTTTAAAACTTTGAATAATCATCATTATTATATTGCTTGAAAGACATCTCTAAGCTCAACAATAGTTTACATTGACTGCAGTTAGGCTTAGGGCCATAACCAGGGTTTGAGGTTTAGAGAGGTAGGGTTCTGGGTTAGATTCTGGGTTAATAATGAGCCTGGGGCAGGGCTAGGGGTTCTAGGGGGGTTAATAATTAGTCTGGGGCAGGGCAGCAGGGCAAGGGTTCTGGGTTAATAATGAGCCTGGGGCAGGGCAGCAGGGCTAGGGTTCTGGGTTAATAATGAGCCTGGGGCAGGGCTAGGGTTCTGGGTTAATAATGAGTCTGGGGCAGGGCAGCAGGGCTAGGGTTCTGGGTTATTAATGAGCCTGGGGCAGGGCTAGGGTTCTGGGTTAATAATGAGTCTGGGGCAGGGCAGCAGGGCTAGGGTTCTGGGTTATTAATGAGTCTGGGGCAGGGCAGCAGGGCTAGGGTTCTGGGTTAATAGTGAGTCTGGGACAGGGCAGCAGGGCTAGCGTTCTGGGTTAATATGAGCCTGGGGCAGGGCAGCAGGGCTGAGCCTGGGGCAGGGCAGCAGGGCTAGGGTTCTGGGTTAATAGTGAGTCTGGGGCAGGGCAGCAGGGCTAGGGTTCTGGGTTAATAGTGAGTCTGGGACAGGGCAGCAGGGCTAGGGTTCTGGGTTAATAGTGAGTCTGGGACAGGGCAGCAGGGCTAGCGTTCTGGGTTAATAGTGAGTCTGGGGCAGGGCAGGGCTAGGGTTCTGGGTTAATAGTGAGTCTGGGCAGGGCAGCAGGGCTAGGGTTCTGGGTTAATAGTGAGCCTGGGGCAGGGCAGCAGGGCTAGGGTTCTGGGTTAATAATGAGTCTGGGACAGGGCAGCAGGGCTAGGGTTCTGGGTTAATAATGAGTCTGGGGCAGGCAGCAGGGCTAGGGCTAGTGAGTCTCTGGGTTAATAGTGAGTCTGGGGGGCAGCCGGGCTAGGGTTCTGGGTTAATAGTGAGTCTGGAACAGGGCAGCAGGGCTAGGGTTCTGGGTTAATATTGAGTCTGGGGCAGGGCAGCAGGGCTAGGGTTCTGGGTTAATAATGAGTCTGGGGCAGGGCAGCAGGGAGGACCATGGTGACGTCAGGGTCAGAGTAACGGTGGAGGACCATGGGGCTAGGGTTCTGGGTTAATAATGAGTCGGTGGCAGGGAGCAGGGTAGGGTTCTGGGTCTGGGTCAGAGCCTGGTGGCAGGGGCTAGGGTTCTGGTTATTAGAACTGCAGAGAGGAGGACCATGAGTCTGGGGCAGGGCAGCAGGGGCTCTGGGTTAATAGTGAGTCTGGAGGAGGGCTAGGGTTCTGGCGTAGTGAGTCTGGAACAGGGCAGCAGACCATGGTTAATATTGAGCGTGGGGCAGAGCAGCAGGGCTAGGTTCTGGTTTAATAATGAGTCTGAGACCAGATGATTGGGTTGCAATGAGAGGCAGGACCATGGTTCTGGGTTAATAATGAGTCTGGGGCAGGGCAGGGGGCGCGGTGGAGGACCATGAGTCTGGGGCAGGGCTAGGGTTCAGAGTTAATAGTGAGTCTGGAACAGGGCAGCAGGGCTGGGTTCTGATGATTATGAACTGCAGGGCAGCAGGGCCATGGTTCTGGGTTAATAATGAGTCTGGGGCAGGGCAGAGAGGAGGACCGTGGTGACATCGTCAGAGTAACGGTGGAGGACCATGGTGACGTCGTCACGGGTGGAGGACCATGGTGGAGGACCTTGGTTACACGTCTGAGACTGATGATTAGAACTGGTGGAGGACCGTGGTAACGGAGGACCGTGACGTCAGAGTAACGGTGGAGGACCATGGTGCGTACGCGTCGTCAGAGTAACGGTGGAGGACCATGGTGACGTGTCAGAAGTAGCAGAGTGGAGGACCATGGTGACGTCGTCAGAGTCTAACGGTGGAGGACCATGGTGACGTCGCCAGAGTAACAGTGGAGGACCATGGTGACGCGTCGTCAGAGTAACGGTGGAGGACCGTGGTGACGTCGTCAGAGTAACGGTGGAGGACCGTGGTGACGTCGTCAGGGTAACGGTGGAGGACCGTGGTGACGTCGTCAGAGTAACGGTGGAGGACCGTGGTGACGTCGTCAGAGTAACGGTGGAGGACCGTGGTGACGTCGTCAGAGTAACGGTGGAGGACCGTGGTGACGCTCGCCAGAGTAACGGGTGGAGGACCGTGGTGGCGCCGTCAGAGTAACGGTGGAGGACCGTGGTGACGCCGTCAGAGTAACGGTGGAGGACCGTGGTGACGCTCGCCAGAGTAACGGTGGAGGACCGTGGTGACGTGCCAGAGTAACGGGTGGAGGACCGTGGTGACGTCGTCAGAGTAACGGTGGAGGACCGTGGTGACGTCGTCAGAGTAACGGTGGAGGAGGACCGTGGTAACGTCGTCAGAGTAACGGGTGGAGGACCGTGGTGACGCTGTCAGAGTAACGGTGGAGGACCGTGGTGACGTCGTCAGAGTAACGGTGGAGGACCGTGGTGACGTCGTCAGAGTAACGGTGGAGGACCGTGGTGACGTCGTCAGAGTAACGGTGGAGGACCGTGGTGACGTCGTCAGAGTAACGGTGGAGGACCGTGGTGACGTCGTCAGAGTAACGGTGGAGGACCGTGGGTGACGCTGCGCCAGAGTAACGGGTGGAGGACCGTGGTGACGTCGTCAGAGTAACGGTGGAGGACCGTGGTGACGTCGTCAGGGTAACGGTGGAGGACCGTGGTGACGTCGTCAGGGTAACGGTGGAGGACCGTGGTGACGTCGTCAGAGTAACGGTGGAGGACCGTGGTGACGTCGTCAGGGTAACGGTGGAGGACCGTGGTGACGTCGTCAGGGTAACGGTGGAGGACCGTGGTGACGTCGTCAGAGTAACGGTGGAGGACCGTGGTGACGTCGTCAGGGTAATTATACGGAGCACTTTGAGGTGTTTTCTAAATCAGACATGTAGATGTCGTAATACGACAGGCTTTCTTCCAGTTGGCACCTGCCCGTTGGTATTATCTAGTCAGGGACGGTGAAACTCCCTCAATATGGAAAGTGTCATCTCTCTCTCTCTCTCTCTTTCACCTTGCAATCCATTTGTGTCTGTGTCCCTTTTTCAGCTTGATGGTAGTGTACGGACAATGTGTTCATGTTGAAGGGCCTGTGGAGCTGAAGACTGAGGAGCCTGGGGCCTGGGGAGCTGAAGACTGAGGAGCCTGGGGCCTGGGGAGCTGAAAACTGAGGAGCCTGGGGCGCTGAAGACTGAGGACCCTGGGGCCGGGGAGCTGAAGACTGAGGAGCCTGGGGCCTGGGAGCTGAAGACTGAGGAGCCTGGGGCCTGGGGAGCTGGGGGAAGACTGAGCCTGGGGCCTGGGGAGCTGAAGACTGAGGAGCCTGGGGAGCTGAAGACTGAGGAGCCTGGGGCCTGGGGAGCTGAAGACTGAGGAGCCTGGGGGCTGAAGACTGAGGAGCCTGGGGCCTGGGGAGCTGAAGACTGAGGAGCCTGGGGCCTGGGAGCTGAAGACTGAGGACCCTGGGGCCGGGAGCTGAAGACTGAGGAGCCTGGGGCCTGGGGAGCTGAAGACTGAGGAGCCTGGGAGCTGAAGACTGAGGAGCCTGGGGAGCTGAAGACTGAGGAGCCTGGGGAGCTGAAGACTGAGGAGCCTGGCTGCAGTGGGGCACCTGGACATGTGTCCTGCATCCCAAATGAAACCCTAGTCCCTACGGAAGTGCCTGGGGCCTGGGAGCTGAAGACTGCGGAGCCTGGCTGCAGTGGGGCACCTGGACATGTGTCCTGCATCCCAAATGAAACCCTAGTCCCTACGGAAGTGCCTGGCGCCGGGGAGCTGAAGACTGAGGACCCTGGGAGCTGAAGACTGAAGAGCCTGGCTGCAGTGGGGCACCTGGACATGTGTCCTGCATCCCAAATGAAACCCCAGTCCCTACGGAAGTGCCCTATCGGCCCTCTCCAACAGTAGAACACTATATAAGGAATAGGATGTCGTTTGATGTTGTTTTGCAGTGGGCCGACCCGGGTGTTGAATACCAGGATGTAAGGACAGACCCTAATCTCCCCTTTGTGTTGGAGGCTGTGTCACCCATCAATCCTCCTCTGAAACAATGAGCTTTGTTCACCCATCGAAGCCAGAGCAGCCTACTATACGTGTGAGTGCCAGATGGCACCCTATTCCCTATATAGTTCACACTTTCCACCAGGACCCATAGGGCATAGGGTGCCATGTGGGATACAGCCTATATCTGAGCCACAGAACAGCTTACTGTATATCTGAGCCACAGAGCAGCTTACTGTATATCTGATTCACAGAGCAGCTTACTGTATATCTGAGCCACAGAGCAGCTTACTGTATATCTGAGCCACAGAGCAGCTTACTGTATATCTGAGCCACAGAGCAGTTTACTGTATATCTGAGCCCACAGAGCAGCTTACTGTATATCTGAGCCAACAGAGCAGCTTATTGTATATCTGATTCACAGAGCAGCTTACTGTATATCTGAGCCCACAGAGTAGCTTACTGTATATCTGAGCCCACAGAGCAGCTTACTGTATATCTGAGCCACAGAGCAGCAACATCTGAGCCACAGAGCTTACTGTATATCTGAGCCACAGAGCAGCTTACTGTATATCTGAGCCCACAGAGCAGCTTACTGTATATCTGAGCCACAGAGCAGCTTACTGTATATCTGAGCCACAGAGCAGCTTACTGTATATCTGAGCCACAGAGCAGCTTACTGTATATCTGAGCCACAGAGCAGCTTACTGTATATCTGAGCCCACAGAGCAGCTTACTGTATATCTGAGCCACAGAGCAGCTTACTGTATATCTGAGCCACAGAGCAGCTTACTGTAAATCTGATTCAACAGAATATCTGATTAAATCTGCAGCTTCGACCAATCACAATGATATCTGATTAAAGCAGCTTACTGATATCTGACCAATCACAAGACACTCACATCTATATCTGAGCCTACTGTAGTGTTTTCCAATCACAAGTCACCAATTCTAAATCTGATCCTGAGTCGACCAATCACAATGACACTCACATCTAAATCTGGGTATTCAGCAGAGGCCTCTGGAAACAAAACACCTCACCTCCACTAGACTCATGAGACTCAGAAACAAAACACCTCACCTCCACTAGACTCATGAGACCAGAAACAAAACACCTCACCTCCACTAGACTCATGAGACCAGAAACAAAACACCTCACCTCCACTAGACTCATGAGACCAGAAACAAAACATCTCACCTCCACTAGACTCATGAGACCAGAAACAAAACATCTCACCTCCACTAGACTCATGAGACCAGAAACAAAACACCTCACCTCCACTAGACTCATGAGACCAGAAACAAAACACCTCACCTCCACTAGACTCATGAGACCAGAAACAAAACACCTCACCTCCACTAGACTCATGAGACCAGAAACAAAACACCTCACCTCCACTAGACTCATGAGACCAGAAACAAAACATCTCACCTCCACTAGACTCATGAGACCAGAAACAAAACATCTCACCTCCACTAGACTCATGAGACCAGAAACAAAACATCTCACCTCCACTAGACTCATGAGACCAGAAACAAAACATCTCATTTCCACTAGACTCATGAGACCAGAACTAAAAACATGATCCCTTCCTCATATCTAATCTACCATCAACCTTAAAACATGATCCCTTCCTCATATCTAATCTACCATCAACCTTAAAACATTATGTAATTTCTGCTCTTAGATGTACATAGACTTTAAACAAAAGACTCACCTGAAATACTCTGTGATAGTAACCCTACCATGGAGCTGTTTGGGGCTAACAAAACATGTAGGTTTAGTAACCCTACCTCTGGAGCTGTTTGGGGTTACCACACCACATGTAGGTTTAGTAACCCTACCATGGAGACCAGAAACAGGTTACCTCCACTAGACTCATGAGACCACAAACAAAGTAACCCTACCAGGGAGCTGTTTAAACTACCACACCATGAAGGTTTAGTAACCCTACCATGGAGCTGTTTGGGGTTACCACACCACATGTAGGTTTAGTAACCCTACCATGGAGCTGTTTGGGGTTAACACAAACATGTAGGTTTAGTAACCCTACCATGGAGCTGTTTGGGGTTACCACACCACATGTAGGTTTAGTAACCCTACCATGGAGCTGTTTGGGGTTACCCACCACATGTAGGTTTAGTAACCCTACCATGGAGCTGTTTGGGGTTACCACACCACATGTAGGTTTAGTAACCCTACCATGGAGCTGTTTGGGGTTACCACACCTTAAAACATGTAGGTTTAGTAACCCTACCATGGAGCTGTTTGGGGTTACCACACCACATGTAGGTTTAGTCACCCCTTATTTAACCCTACCATGGAGCTGTTGGGGGTTACCACACAGCATGTAGGTTTAGTAACCTACCATGGAGCTGTTTGGGGTTACCACACCACATGTAGGTTTAGTAACCCTACCATGGAGCTGTTTGGGGTTACCACACACATGTAGGTTTAGTAACCCTACCTGGAGCTGTTTGGGGTTACCACACCACATGTAGGTTTAGTAACCCTACCATGGAGCTGTTTGGGGTTACCACACCACATGTAGGTTTAGTAACCCTACCATGGAGCTGTTTGGGGTTACCACACCACATGTAGGTTTAGTAACCCTACCATGGAGCTGTTTGGGGTTACCACACCACATGTAGGTTTTTAGTAACCCTACCATGGAGCTGTTTGGGGTTACCACACTACACTGTGTCCAGGTGTTTTGGGTTACCACCCCACCACTGTGTCCAGGTGTTTGGGGTTACCACACCACACTGTGTCCAGGTGTTTGGGGTTACCACACCACACTGGTCTAGGTGTTTGGGGTTACCACACCACACTGTGTCCAGGTGTTTGGGGTTAACCACACCACACTGTGTCCAGGTGTTTGGGGTTACCCACTGTGTCACCACCACACTGTGTCAGGTGTTTGGGGTTACCACCCACACTGTGTCCAGGTGTTTGGGGTTACCACACCACACTGTGTCTAGGTGTTTGGGGTTACCACACACACTGTGTCTAGGTGTTTGGGGTTACCACACCACACTGTAGGTAGTAACCCTACCATGGTGCTGTTTGGGGTTACCACATGTTTAGGGTTTACCACACTGTGTTTAGGTGTTTGGGGTTACCACACCACACTGTGTCCAGGTGTTTGGGGTTACCACACCACTGTGTCCAGGTTTAGTTTGGAGCTGTTTGGGGTTACCACACCACACTGTGTCCAGGTGTTTGGGTAACCCACACACTGTGTCTAGGTGTTTGGGGTTACCACACACACTGTGTCAGGTGTTTGGGGTTACCACACCACACTGTGTCCAGGTGTTTGGGGTTACCACACCACACCACACTGTGTCTAGGTGTTTGGGGTTACCCACCCACTGTGTCCAGGTGTTTGGGGTTACCACACCACATGTGTTTAGGTGTTTGGGGTTACCACCCACACTGTGTCCAGGCTGTTTGGGGTTACCACACCACACTGTGTCTAGGTGTTTGGGGTTACCACACCACACTGTGTCTAGGTGTTTGGGGTTACCACACCACACTGTGTCTAGGTGTTTGGGGTTACCACACCACACTGTGTCTAGGTGTTTGGGGTTACCACACCACACTGTGTCTAGGTGTTTGGGGTTACCACACCACACCACACTGTGTCCAGGTGTTTGGGGTTACCACACCACACTGTGTCCAGGTGTTTGGGGTTACGACACCACACTGTGTCCAGGTGTTTGGGGTTACCACACCACACTGTGTCTAGGTGTTTGGGGTTACCACACCACACTGTGTCCAGGTGTTTGGGGTTACCACACCACACCACACTGTGTCCAGGTGTTTGGGGTTACCACACCACACCACACTGTGTCCAGGTGTTTGGGGTTACCACACCACACTGTGTCAGGTGTTTGGGGTTAACACCACACCACACTGTGTCCAGGTGTTTGGGGTTACCACACCACACCACACTGTGTCTAGGTGTTTGGGGTTACCACACCACACTGTGTCCAGGTGTTTGGGGTTACGACACCACACTGTGTCCAGGTGTTTGGGGTTACCACACCACACTGTGTCTAGGTGTTTGGGGTTACCACACCACACTGTGTCCAAGTGTTTGGGGTTACCACACCACACTGTGTCTAGCTGTTTGGGGTTACCACACCACACTGTGTCCAGGTGTTTGGGGTTACCACACCACACTGTGTCCAGGTGTTTGGGGTTACCACACCACACTGTGTCCAGGTGTTTGGGGTTACCACACCACACCACACTGTGTCCAGGTGTTTGGGGTTACCACACCACACTGTGTCCAGGTGTTTGGGGTTACCACACCACACCACACTGTGTCCAGGTGTTTGGGGTTACCACACCACACTGTGTCAAGGTGTTTGGGGTTACCACACCACACTGTGTCTAGGTGTTTGGGGTTACCACACCACACCACACTGTGTCCAGGTGTTTGGGGTTACCACACCACAGGTGTTTGGGGTTACCACACCACACTGTGTCTAGGTGTTTGGGGTTACCACACCACACCACACTGTGTCCAGGTGTTTGGGGTTACCACACCACACTGTGTCCAGGTGTTTGGGGTTACCACACCACACCACACTGTGTCCAGGTGTTTGGGGTTACCACACCACACCACACTGTGTCCAGGTGTTTGGGGTTACCACACCACACCACACTGTGTCCAGGTGTTTGGGGTTACCACACCACACTGTGTCCAGGTGTTTGGGGTTACCACACCACACTGTGTCTAGGTGTTTGGGGTTACCACACCACACTGTGTCCAGGTACCACCACACCACACTGTGTCAGGTTTGGGGTTACCACACCACACTGTGTCCAGGTGTTTGGGGTTACCACACCACACTGTGTCCAGGTGTTTGGGGTTACCACACCACACTGTGTCCAGGTGTTTGGGGTTACCACACCACACTGTGTCTAGGTGTTTGGGGTTACCACACCACACTGTGTCTAGGTGTTTGGGGTTACCACACCACACTGTGTCTAGGTGTTTGGGGTTACCACACCACACCACACTGTGTCCAGGTGTTTGGGGTTACCACACCACACTGTGTCTAGGTGTTTGGGGTTACCACACCACACTGTGTCCAGGTGTTTGGGGTTACCACACCACACTGTGTCCAGGTGTTTGGGGTTACCACACCACACTGTGTCTAGGTGTTTGGGGTTACCACACCACACTGTGTCCAGGTGTTTGGGGTTACCACCACACCACACTGTGTCCAGGTGTTTGGGGTTACCACACCACACTGTGTCTAGGTGTTTGGGGTTACCACACCACACTGTGTCTAGGTGTTTGGGGTTACACCACACCACACTGTGTCCAGGTGTTTGGGGTTACCACACCACACTGTGTCCAGGTGTTTGGGGTTACCACACACCACACTGTGTCCAGGTGTTTGGGGTTACCACACCACACCACACTGTGTCCAGGTGTTTGGGGTTACCACACCACACCACACTGTGTCCAGGTGTTTGGGGTTACCACACCACACCACACTGTGTCCAGGTGTTTGGGGTTACCACACCACACTGTGTCCAGGTGTTTGGGGTTACCACACCACCACACTGTGTCAGGTGTTTGGGGTTACCACACCACACTGTGTCTAGGTGTTTGGGGTTACCACACCACACTGTGTCTAGGTGTTTGGGGTTACCACACCACACTGTGTCTAGGTGTTTGGGGTTACCACACCACACTGTGTCCAGGTGTTTGGGGTTACCACACCACACTGTGTCTAGGTGTTTGGGGTTACCACACCACACTGTGTCTAGGTGTTTGGGGTTACCACACCACACTGTGTCTAGGTGTTTGGGGTTACCACACCACACCACACTGTGTCCAGGTGTTTGGGGTTACCACACCACACCACACTGTGTCCAGGTGTTTGGGGTTACCACACCACACTGTGTCCAGGTGTTTGGGGTTACCACACCACACTGTGTCCAGGTGTTTGGGGTTACCACACCACACCACACTGTGTCCAGGTGTTTGGGGTTACCACACCACACTGTGTCCAGGTGTTTGGGGTTACCACACCACACTGTGTCCAGGTGTTTGGGGTTACCACACCACACTGTGTCCAGGTGTTTGGGGTTACGACACCACACCACACTGTGTCCAGGTGTTTGGGGTTACCACACCACACTGTGTCTAGGTGTTTGGGGTTACCACACCACACTGTGTCCAGGTGTTTGGGGTTACCACACCACACCACACTGTGTCTAGGTGTTTGGGGTTACCACACCACACTGTGTCCAGGTGTTTGGGGTTACCACACCACACTGTGTCCAGGTGTTTGGGGTTACCACACCACACTGTGTCCAGGTGTTTGGGGTTACCACACCACACTGTGTCTAGGTGTTTGGGGTTACCACACCACACTGTGTCTAGGTGTTTGGGGTTACCACACCACACCACACTGTGTCTAGGTGTTTGGGGTTACCACACCACACTGTGTCTAGGCGTTTGGGGTTACCACACCACACTGTGTCTAGGTGTTTGGGGTTACCACACCACACCACACTGTGTCTAGGTGTTTGGGGTTACCACACCACACCACACTGTGTCCAGGTGTTTGGGGTTACCACACCACACCACACTGTGTCCAGGTGTTTGGGGTTACCACACCACACCACACTGTGTCCAGGTGTTTGGGGTTACCACACCACACCACACTGTGTCCAGGTGTTTGGGGTTACCACACCACACTGTGTCCAGGTGTTTGGGGTTACCACACCACACCACACTGTGTCCAGGTGTTTGGGGTTACCACACCACACTGTGTCTAGGTGTTTGGGGTTACCACACCACACTGTGTCTAGGTGTTTGGGGTTACCACACCACACTGTGTCCAGGTGTTTGGGGTTACCACACCACACTGTGTCCAGGTGTTTGGGGTTACCACACCACACTGTGTCTAGGTGTTTGGGGTTACCACACCACACCACACTGTGTCTAGGTGTTTGGGGTTACCACACCACACTGTGTCCAGGTGTTTGGGGTTACCACACCACACTGTGTCCAGGTGTTTGGGGTTACCACACCACACTGTGTCCAGGTGTTTGGGGTTACCACACCACACTGTGTCCAGGTGTTTGGGGTTACCACACCACACTGTGTCCAGGTGTTTGGGGTTACCACACCACACTGTGTCCAGGTGTTTGGGGTTACCACACCACACTGTGTCCAGGTGTTTGGGGTTACCACACCACACTGTGTCCAGGTGTTTGGGGTTACCACACCACACTGTGTCTAGGTGTTTGGGGTTACCACACCACACTGTGTCCAGGTGTTTGGGGTTACCACACCACACCACACTGTGTCCAGGTGTTTGGGGTTACCACACCACACTGTGTCCAGGTGTTTGGGGTTACCACACCACACTGTGTCTAGGTGTTTGGGGTTACCACACCACACCACACTGTGTCCAGGTGTTTGGGGTTACCACACCACACTGTGTCCAGGTGTTTGGGGTTACCACACCACACTGTGTCCAGGTGTTTGGGGTTACCACACCACACCACACTGTGTCCAGGTGTTTGGGGTTACCACACCACACTGTGTCCAGGTGTTTGGGGTTACCACACCACACTGTGTCTAGGTGTTTGGGGTTACCACACCACACTGTGTCCAGGTGTTTGGGGTTACCACACCACACTGTGTCCAGGTGTTTGGGGTTACCACACCACACTGTGTCTAGGTGTTTGGGGTTACCACACCACACTGTGTCCAGGTGTTTGGGGTTACCACACCACACCACACTGTGTCCAGGTGTTTGGGGTTACCACACCACACTGTGTCCAGGTGTTTGGGGTTACCACACCACACTGTGTCCAGGTGTTTGGGGTTACCACACCACACTGTGTCCAGGTGTTTGGGGTTACGACACCACACCACACTGTGTCCAGGTGTTTGGGGTTACCACACCACACTGTGTCTAGGTGTTTGGGGTTACCACACCACACTGTGTCCAGGTGTTTGGGGTTACCACACCACACCACACTGTGTCCAGGTGTTTGGGGTTACCACACCACACTGTGTCCAGGTGTTTGGGGTTACCACACCACACTGTGTCTAGGTGTTTGGGGTTACCACACCACACCACACTGTGTCCAGGTGTTTGGGGTTACCACACCACACTGTGTCCAGGTGTTTGGGGTTACCACACCACACTGTGTCCAGGTGTTTGGGGTTACCACACCACACCACACTGTGTCCAGGTGTTTGGGGTTACCACACCACACTGTGTCCAGGTGTTTGGGGTTACCACACCACACTGTGTCCAGGTGTTTGGGGTTACCACACCACACCACACTGTGTCCAGGTGTTTGGGGTTACCACACCACACTGTGTCCAGGTGTTTGGGGTTACCACACCACACTGTGTCCAGGTGTTTGGGGTTACCACACCACACTGTGTCCAGGTGTTTGGGGTTACCACACCACACTGTGTCTAGGTGTTTGGGGTTTGATTTGATTTGATTTATTTGGGGGTTACCACACCACACCACACCACACCACACCACACCACACCACACAGCATGATATCAAAACAATATACAGACTTGGAAGGAAATCAATAATTAGCCTGTGGCCCAATAAACACAGATATCCATCTGTTTATGATCCCAGCCGTTTGATGTTTGTTGTGGAACGAGATTGTATGTTTTTTTTTATGTCAAACACCGCAGTGATTCACTTGATATGTTAGGTAGCTGCTCAGCCCAGCCCATGTACCTGTTCTTGGGGAGAGAGAGACATAGAATAACTACGAGAATTAAGGAACCAGTCATATGAACGGTTAAAGAGCATCTAGCCAGCAGGAGGAACTTGGCTCTAGTCATATGAAGGGCATCTAGCCAGCAGGACTAACTTGGCTCTAGTCATATGAAGAACATCTAGCCAGCAGGACTAACTTGGCTCTAGTCATATGAAGGGTTAAAGGGCATCTAGCCAGCAGGACTAACTTGGCTCTAGTCATATGAAGAGCATCTAGCCAGCAGGACTAACTTGGCTCTAGTCATATGAAGGGTTAAAGAGCATCTAGCCAGCAGGAGGAACTTGGCTCTAGTCATATGAAGGGTTAAAGGGCATCTAGCCAGCAGGACTAACTTGTCTCTAGTCATATGAAGGGTTAAAGGGCATCTAGCCAGCAGGACTAACTTGGCTCTAGTCATATGAAGGGTTAAAGGGCATCTAGCCAGCAGGACTAACTTTGCTCTAGTCATATGAAGGGTTAAAGAGCATCTAGTCAGCAGGAGGAACTTGGCTCTAGTCATATGAAGGGTTAAAGAGCATCTAGCTAGCAGGACTAACTTGGCTCTAGTCATATGAAGAACATCTAGCCAGCAGGACTAACTTGGCTCTAGTCATATGAAGAACATCTAGCCAGCAGGACTAACTTGGCTCTAGTCATATGAAGAACATCTAGCCAGCAGGAGGAAGTTGGCTCTAGTCATATGAAGGGTTAAAGGGCATCTAGCCAGCAGGACTACCTTGGCTCTAGTCATGTGAAGGGTTAAAGGGCATCTAGCCAGCAGGAGGAAGTTGGCTCTAGTCATATGAAGAGCATCTAGCCAGCAGGACTAACTTGGCTCTAGTCATATGAAGGGTTAAAGGGCATCTAGCCAGCAGGAGGAACTTGGCTCTAGTCATATGAAGGGTTAAAGAGCATCTAGCCAGCAGGACTAACTTGGCTCTAGTCATATGAAGGGTTAAAGAGCATCTAGCCAGCAGGACTAACTTGGCTCTAGTCATATGAAGGGTTATAGGGCATCTAGCCAGCAGGAGGAACTTGGCTCTAGTCATATAAAGGGTTAAAGGGCATCTAGCCAGCAGGACTAACTTGGCTCTAGTCATATGAAGGGTTAAAGGGCATCTAGCCAGCAGGAGGAACCTGGCTCTAGTCATATGAAGAGCATCTAGCCAGCAGGAGGAACTTGGCTCTAGTCATATGAAGGGTTAAAGGGCATCTAGCCAGCAGGAGGAACTTGGCTCTAGTTATATGAAGGGTTGAAGGCCATCTAGCCAGCAGGAGGAACTTGGCTCTAGTCATATGAAGAACATCTAGCCAGCAGGACTAACTTGGCTCTAGTCATATGAAGAACATCTAGCCAGCAGGACTAACTTGGCTCTAGTCATATGAAGGGTTAAAGAGCATCTAGCCAGCAGGAGGAACTTGGCTCTAGTCATATGAAGGGTTAAAGGGCATCTAGCCAGCAGGAGGAACTTGGCTCTAGTCATATGAAGAACATCTAGCCAGCAGGACTAACTTGGCTCTAGTCATATGAAGAACATCTAGCCAGCAGGACTAACTTGGCTCTAGTCATATGAAGAACATCTAGCCAGCAGGACTAACTTGGCTCTAGTCATATGAAGGGTTAAAGGGCATCTAGCCAGCAGGAGGAACTTGGCTCTAGTCATATGAAGAGCATCTAGCCAGCAGGAGGAACTTGGCTCTAGTCATATGAAGGGTTAAAGGGCATCTAGCCAGCAGGACTAACTTGGCTCTAGTCATATGAAGAGCATCTAGCCAGCAGGACTAACTTGACTCTAGTCATTTGAAGGGCATCTAGCCAGCAGGAGGAACTTGGCTCTAGTCATATGAAGAGCATCTAGCCAGCAGGAGGAACTTGGCTCTAGTCATATGAAGGGTTAAAGGGCATCTAGCCAGCAGGACTAACTTGGCTCTAGTCATATGAAGAGCATCTAGCCAGCAGGAGGAACTTGGCTCTAGTCATATGAAGGGTTAAAGGGCATCTACCCAGAAGGAGGAACTTGGCTCTAGTCATATGAAGAACATCTAGCTAGCAGGACTAACTTGGCTCTAGTCATATGAAGGGTTAAAGAGCATCTAGCCAGCAGGAGGAGCTTGGCTCTAGTCATATGAAGAGCATCTAGCCAGCAGGAGGAACTTGGCTCTAGTCATATGAAGAGCATCTAGCCAGCAGGAGGAACTTGGCTCTAGTCATATGAAGAACATCTAGCCAGCAGGACTAACTTGGCTCTAGTCATATGAAGGGTTAAAGGGCATCTAGCCAGCAGGAGGAGCTTGGCTCTAGTCATATGAAGAGCATCTAGCCAGCAGGAGGAACTTGGCTCTAGTCATATGAAGAGCATCTAGCCAGCAGGACTAACTTGGCTCTAGTCATATGAAGAGCATCTAGCCAGCAGGAGGAACTTGGCTCTAGTCATATGAAGGGTTAACGGGCATCTAGCCAGCAGGACTAACTTGGCTCTAGTCATATGAAGAGCATCTAGCTAGCAGGACTAACTTGGCTCTAGTCATATGAAGGGTTAAAGGGCATCTAGCCAGCAGGACTAACTTGGCTCTAGTCATATGAAGGGTTAAAGGGCATCTAGCCAGCAGGACTAACTTGGCTCTAGTCATATGAAGAGCATCTAGCCAGCAGGAGGATCTTGGCTCTAGTCATATGAAGAGCATCTAGCCAGCAGGACTAACTTGGCTCTAGTCATATGAAGGGTTGAAGGGCATCTAGCCAGCAGGAGGAGCTTGGCTCTAGTCATATGAAGGGTTAAAGAGCATCTAGCCAGCAGGACTAACTTGGCTCTAGTCATATGAAGAGCATCTAGCCAGCAGGAGGAACTTGGCTCTAGTCATATGAAGAGCATCTAGCCAGCAGGACTAACTTGGCTCTAGTCATATGAAGAGCATCTAGCCAGCAGGAGGAACTTGGCTCTAGTCATATGAAGGGTTAAAGGGCATCTAGCCAGCAGGAGGAGCTTGGCTCTAGTCATATGAAGAGCATCTAGCCAGCAGGAGGAACTTGGCTCTAGTCATATGAAGGGTTAAAGGGCATCTAGCCAGCACTTGGCTCTAGTCTAGCATCAGTCAGCAGGAGGAACTTGGCTCTAGTCATATGAAGAGCATCTAGCCAGCAGGAGGAACTTGGCTCTAGTCATATGAAGAGCATCTAGCCAGCAGGAGGAACTTGGCTCTAGTCATATGAAGGGTTAAAGGGCATCTAGCCAGCAGGAGGAACTTGGCTCTAGTCATATGAAGAGCATCTAGCCAGCAGGACTAACTTGGCTCTAGTCATATGAAGGGTTAAAGGGCATCTAGCCAGCAGGAGGAACTTGGCTCTAGTCATATGAAGAGCATCTAGTCAGCAGGAGGAACTTGGCTCTAGTCATATGAAGGGTTAAAGGGCATCTAGCCAGCAGGAGTAACTTGGCTCTAGTCATATGAAGGGTTAAAGGGCATCTAGCCAGCAGGACTAACTTGGCTCTAGTCATATGAAGGGTTAAAGGGCATCTAGCCAGCAGGAGGAACTTGGCTCTCGTCCAATCACAGTCACAGTTTGTTTGCAGCTCATTAGACTACTGGTGCTTCGGCGCCCCGCCCCCTCATTCAAACGTCCTCAAAGTTATAAAGTGCGTAATAACTTATGTTTTTTTTGTATGTGAGTAGATATGACACTGGCTACCTAACTCGGTAATAAGTTATTAACTCTATAAAGTCAGCAGCGAGATGGTGGTTTTATAGATGGGGTTGTGCCTTTAAGGCCGCCTGTTCATTAGGAGTTGGTTTCAAATGACGCCAACCTTTTATATTTATCTCAATGACCTCATCCTCTATGGTTGAAGTTTACTAACCAGCGAATCTTTTTCATCTCATAGATTTTTGTAGTTTTCTTCGCTTTTACTCTTCGTTAAACCGAGTTTACAACAACTTTAACTTGATAATAGATGTCGATGATGTTAAACGGCGCTTTCTGACAGCGACTTCTCTAACGGTAAGTTTCCCCGAAATTTCTATAAATGACGAAGCGAGTATATCGCAACCGGGCCTTGTAAATTACGGAGTTTCCCATGTGAGTTGAACCGGGAGAGCAGAAAGTAACATAATGTACGAAACTGTACCAGGTGACTTTTACTAGAAATACGAATTGGAGATCTGTCCTAATGTTCGACCGAATCGGCCCGACTCCGCATTTGATGTCACCTAGGTAGAACATTGTTTGGTGATTAGGAAGGTTAGTAGACTAGTTACCCATCCTAAGCAAAGTGACAGTCTAGAAGTTAGAGGGGAAATGTTCAAAATCGAGCTACCGGTTTATCTCGAAAGTGCTTAAGTAATCAATTGAAATAATTATAGCAATCGATTGGTCTTGTAAAAACCATTAGGCCTAGACATGTAAATGTGAGTGATTTTACAACGTAATCCTAGTAGACCTATCATTGGACCAGAAAGAAACGGTGTTATTATAGTCTAGTCCTAGTCGGGGGGGTTGTCGAGAGATATGAATGTGAATAAAGAGATACGTCGTAATTTAGTCGCAGTAAAACACAAACTCACACACCGTTTGATAACACTGTGAACGAGGAGACGTTATTACCATGTAATAATGACAGGTTATTATGGGGCGGTCTACTTTTCTCTCTTGTCATTAGAATTGTCCTTGTGAAAAGAAGAATGAACAAGAGAAAGCTATTTACATACATGCACGTACATCCACACCTGGCCCAAGGCTGGGCTGGTAAGGGGTTAGTATCCTGGGAAGTATAGCAGGTGAATGTTATCAAGAGACAGTTTAGTTTGCCTTCAGAAAGTATTCATACCCCTTGACTTATGTGCAAGTTGAGATACTGGGTTGCAAAAGGAGCAAGATAAATAAATAAATACAGTATGGGGATGAGGTAGTTGGATGGGCTGTTTACAGATGGGCTGTGTGCAGGTGCAGTGATCTGTGAGCTGCTCTGACAGCTGGTGATTAAAGGTAGTGAGGGAGATATGAGTCTTCAGCTTCAGTGATTTTTGCAGTTCGTTCCAGTCATTGGCAGCAGAAAACTACATTACTTATATGCTAGCCATAGTTATCTCTGTTCTACATTACTATATACTAGTCATCTCTGTTCTACATTACTATATACTAGTCATCGCTGTTCTACATTACTATATACTAGTCATCTCTGTTCTACATTACTATATACTAGTCATCTCTGTTCTACATTACTATATACTAGTCATCTCTGTTCTACATTACTATATACTAGTCATCTCTGTTCTACATTACTATATACTAGTCATCTCTGTTCTACATTATTATATACTAGTCATCTCTGTTCTACATTCTACATTACTATATACTAGTCATCTCTGTTCTACATTATTATATATACTAGTCATCTCTGTTCTACATTACTATATACTAGTCATCTCTGTTCTACATTACTATATACTAGTCATCTCTGTTCTACATTACTATATACTAGTCATCTCTGTTCTACATTACTATATACTAGTCATAGTCATCTCTGTTCTACATTACTATATACTAGTCATCTCTGTTCTACATTATTATATATACATAGTCATCTCTGTTCTACATTACTATATACTAGTCATCTCTGTTCTACATTACTATATACTAGTCATCTCTGTTCTACATTACTATATACTAGTCATCTCTGTTCTACATTACTATATACTAGTCATCTCTGTTCTACATTACTATATACTAGTCATCTCTGTTCTACATTACTATATACTAGTTCTACATTACATAGTCATCTCTGTTCTACATTACTATATACTAGTCATCTCTGTTCTACATTACTATATATACTAGTCATCTCTGTTCTACATTACTATATACTAGTCATCTCTGTTCTACATTACTATATACTAGTCATCTCTGTTCTACATTACTATATACTAGTCATCTCTGTTCTACATTACTATATACTAGTCATCTCTGTTCTACATTATTATATACTAGCCATAGTCATCTCTGTTCTACATTATTATATACTAGTCATCTCTGTTCTACATTACTATATACTAGTCATCTCTGTTCTACATTACTATATACTAGTCATCTCTGTTCTACATTACTATATACTAGTCATCTCTGTTCTACATTACTATATACTAGTCATCTCTGTTCTACATTACTATATACTAGTCATCTCTGTTCTACATTATTATATACTAGTCATCTCTGTTCTACATTACTATATACTAGTCATCTCTGTTCTACATTACTATATACTAGTCATAGTCATCTCTGTTCTACATTACTATATACTAGTCATAGTCATCTCTGTTCTACATTACTATATACTAGTCATCTCTGTTCTACATTACTATATACTAGTCATAGTCATCTCTGTTCTACATTATTATATACTAGTCATCTCTGTTCTACATTACTATATACTAGTCATCTCTGTTCTACATTATTATATACTAGTCATCTCTGTTCTACATTACTATATACTAGTCATCTCTGTTCTACATTACTATATACTAGTCATCTCTGTTCTACATTACTATATACTAGTCATCTCTGTTCTACATTATTATATACTAGTCATCTCTGTTCTACATTACTATATACTAGTCATAGTCATCTCTGTTCTACATTACTATATACTAGTCATCTCTGTTCTACATTATTATATACTAGTCATAGTCATCTCTGTTCTACATTACTATATACTAGTCATCTCTGTTCTACATTACTATATACTAGTCATAGTCATCTCTGTTCTACATTACTATATACTAGTCATCTCTGTTCTACATTACTATATACTAGTCATAGTCATCTCTGTTCTACATTACTATATACTAGTCATCTCTGTTCTACATTATTATATACTAGTCATAGTCATCTCTGTTCTACATTATTATATACTAGTCATCTCTGTTCTACATTATTATATACTAGTCATAGTCATCTCTGTTCTACATTACTATATACTAGTCATAGTCATCTCTGTTCTACATTACTATATACTAGTCATCTCTGTTCTACATTACTATATACTAGTCATCTCTGTTCTACATTACTATATACTAGTCATCTCTGTTCTACATTATTATATACTAGTCATCTCTGTTCTACATTACTATATACTAGTCATCTCTGTTCTACATTACTATATACTAGTCATCTCTGTTCTACATTACTATATACTAGTCATCTCTGTTCTACATTACTATATACTAGTCATCTCTGTTCTACATTATTATATACTAGTCATCTCTGTTCTACATTACTATATACTAGTCATCTCTGTTCTACATTACTATATACTAGTCATCTCTGTTCTACATTACTATATACTAGTCATCTCTGTTCTACATTACTATATACTAGTCATCTCTGTTCTACATTACTATATACTAGTCATCTCTGTTCTACATTACTATATACTAGTCATCTCTGTTCTACATTACTATATACTAGTCATCTCTGTTCTACATTACTATATACTAGTCATCTCTGTTCTACATTACTATATACTAGTCATCTCTGTTCTACATTATTATATACTAGTCATCTCTGTTCTACATTACTATATACTAGTCATAGTCATCTCTGTTCTACATTACTATATACTAGTCATAGTCATCTCTGTTCTACATTACTATATACTAGTCATCTCTGTTCTACATTACTATATACTAGTCATAGTCATCTCTGTTCTACATTACTATATACTAGTCATCTCTGTTCTACATTATTATATACTAGTCATAGTCATCTCTGTTCTACATTATTATATACTAGTCATCTCTGTTCTACATTACTATATACTAGTCATAGTCATCTCTGTTCTACATTACTATATACTAGTCATAGTCATCTCTGTTCTACATTACTATATACTAGTCATCTCTGTTCTACATTACTATATACTAGTCATCTCTGTTCTACATTACTATATACTAGTCATCTCTGTTCTACATTATTATATACTAGTCATCTCTGTTCTACATTACTATATACTAGTCATAGTCATCTCTGTTCTACATTACTATATACTAGTCATAGTCATCTCTGTTCTACATTACTATATACTAGTCATCTCTGTTCTACATTACTATATACTAGTCATCTCTGTTCTACATTATTATATACTAGTCATAGTCATCTCTGTTCTACATTATTATATACTAGTCATCTCTGTTCTACATTACTATATACTAGTCATCTCTGTTCTACATTATTATATACTAGTCATCTCTGTTCTACATTACTATATACTAGTCATCTCTGTTCTACATTACTATATACTAGTCATAGTCATCTCTGTTCTACATTACTATATACTAGTCATCTCTGTTCTACATTACTATATACTAGTCATCTCTGTTCTACATTATTATATACTAGTCATCTCTGTTCTACATTACTATATACTAGTCATCTCTGTTCTACATTACTATATACTAGTCATCTCTGTTCTACATTATTATATACTAGTCATCTCTGTTCTACATTACTATATACTAGTCATCTCTGTTCTACATTACTATATACTAGTCATCTCTGTTCTACATTACTATATACTAGTCATAGTCATCTCTGTTCTACATTACTATATACTAGTCATCTCTGTTCTACATTATTATATACTAGTGATCTCTGTTCTACATTACTATATACTAGTCATCTCTGTTCTACATTATTATATACTAGTGATCTCTGTTCTACATTACTATATACTAGTCATCTCTGTTCTACATTATTATATACTAGTCATCTCTGTTCTACATTATTATATACTAGTCATCTCTGTTCTACATTATTGTATACTAGTCATCTCTGTTCTACATTATTATATACTAGTCATCTCTGTTCTACATTATTATATACTAGTCATAGTCATCTCTGTTCTACATTACTATATACTAGTCATCTCTGTTCTACATTATTATATACTAGTCATAGTCATCTCTGTTCTACATTACTATATACTAGTCATAGTCATCTCTGTTCTACATTACTATATACTAGTCATAGTCATCTCTGTTCTACATTACTATATACTAGTCATCTCTGTTCTACATTATTATATACTAGTCATAGTCATCTCTGTTCTACATTATTATATACTAGTCATAGTCATCTCTGTTCTACATTATTATATACTAGTCATAGTCATCTCTGTTCTACATTACTATATACTAGTCATCTCTGTTCTACATTATTATATACTAGTCATCTCTGTTCTACATTATTATATACTAGTCATCTCTGTTCTACATTATTATATACTAGTCATAGTCATCTCTGTTCTACATTACTATATACTAGTCATAGTGATCTCTGTTCTACATTACTATATACTAGTCATCTCTGTTCTACATTATTGTATACTAGTCATCTCTGTTCTACATTATTATATACTAGTCATCTCTGTTCTACATTATTATATACTAGTCATCTCTGTTCTACATTATTATATACTAGTCATAGTCATCTCTGTTCTACATTACTATATACTAGTCATAGTCATCTCTGTTCTACATTACTATATACTAGTCATAGTCATCTCTGTTCTACATTACTATATACTAGTCATCTCTGTTCTACATTATTATATACTAGTCATAGTCATCTCTGTTCTACATTACTATATACTAGTCATAGTCATCTCTGTTCTACATTACTATATACTAGTCATAGTCATCTCTGTTCTACATTACTATATACTAGTCATCTCTGTTCTACATTATTATATACTAGTCATCTCTGTTCTACATTACTATATACTAGTCATCTCTGTTCTACATTATTATATACTAGTCATCTCTGTTCTACATTACTATATACTAGTCATCTCTGTTCTACATTACTATATATAGTAGTCATCTCTGTTCTACATTACTATATACTAGTCATCTCTGTTCTACATTACTATATACTAGTCATAGTCATCTCTGTTCTACATTACTATATACTAGTCATAGTCATCTCTGTTCTACATTACTATATACTAGTCATAGTCATCTCTGTTCTACATTACTATATACTAGTCATAGTCATCTCTGTTCTACATTACTATATACTAGTCATCTCTGTTCTACATTACTATATACTAGTCATAGTCATCTCTGTTCTACATTACTATATACTAGTCATAGTCATCTCTGTTCTACATTACTATATACTAGTCATCTCTGTTCTACATTACTATATACTAGTCATCTCTGTTCTACATTACTATATACTAGTCATCTCTGTTCTACATTACTATATACTAGTCATCTCTGTTCTACATTACTATATACTAGTCATCTCTGTCATACATTACTATATACTAGTCATCTCTGTTCTACATTACTATATACTAGTCATCTCTGTTCTACATTACTATATACTAGTCATAGTCATCTCTGTTCTACATTACTATATACTAGTCATCTCTGTTCTACATTACTATATACTAGTCATCTCTGTTCTACATTACTATATACTAGTCATCTCTGTTCTACATTATTATATACTAGTCATCTCTGTTCTACATTACTATATACTAGTCATCTCTGTTCTACATTACTATATACTAGTCATAGTCATCTCTGTTCTACATTATTATATACTAGTCATAGTCATCTCTGTTCTACATTACTATATACTAGTCATCTCTGTTCTACATTACTATATACTAGTCATCTCTGTTCTACATTACTATATACTAGTCATCTCTGTTCTACATTACTATATACTAGTCATCTCTGTTCTACATTACTATATACTAGTCATCTCTGTTCTACATTACTATATACTAGTCATCTCTGTTCTACATTACTATATACTAGTCATCTCTGTTCTACATTACTATATACTAGTCATCTCTGTTCTACATTACT
This sequence comes from Oncorhynchus nerka, assembly GCF_034236695.1. Classification (NCBI taxonomy): domain Eukaryota; kingdom Metazoa; phylum Chordata; class Actinopteri; order Salmoniformes; family Salmonidae; genus Oncorhynchus; species Oncorhynchus nerka. The sequence continues at coordinate 93,072 of NC_088403.1, forward strand.
ATATACTAGTCATCTCTGTTCTACATTACTATATACTAGTCATCTCTGTTCTACATTACTATATACTAGTCATCTCTGTTCTACATTACTATATACTAGTCATCTCTGTTCTACATTACTATATACTAGTCATCTCTGTTCTACATTACTATATACTAGTCATAGTCATCTCTGTTCTACATTACTATATACTAGTCATAGTCATCTCTGTTCTACATTACTATATACTAGTCATCTCTGTTCTACATTACTATATACTAGTCATCTCTGTTCTACATTACTATATACTAGTCATCTCTGTTCTACATTACTATATACTAGTCATAGTCATCTCTGTTCTACATTACTATATACTAGTCATCTCTGTTCTACATTACTATATACTAGTCATTTCTGTTCTACATTATTATATACTAGTCATAGTCATCTCTGTTCTACATTACTATATACTAGTCATCTCTGTTCTACATTACTATATACTAGTCATAGTGATCTCTGTTCTACATTACTATATACTAGTCATCTCTGTTCTACATTACTATATACTAGTCATAGTGATCTCTGTTCTACATTACTATATACTAGTGATCTCTGTTCTACATTATTATATACTAGTCATCTCTGTTCTACATTACTATATACTAGTCATAGTCATCTCTGTTCTACATTACTATATACTAGTCATCTCTGTTCTACATTACTATATACTAGTCATCTCTGTTCTACATTACTATATACTAGTCATCTCTGTTCTACATTACTATATACTAGTCATCTCTGTTCTACATTACTATATACTAGTCATAGTCATCTCTGTTCTACATTACTATATACTAGTCATAGTGATCTCTGTTCTACATTACTATATACTAGTCATAGTGATCTCTGTTCTACATTACTATATACTAGTCATCTCTGTTCTACATTACTATATACTAGTCATCTCTGTTCTACATTACTATATACTAGTCATCTCTGTTCTACATTACTATATACTAGTCATAGTCATCTCTGTTCTACATTACTATATACTAGTCATAGTGATCTCTGTTCTACATTACTATATACTAGTCATAGTGATCTCTGTTCTACATTACTATATACTAGTCATCTCTGTTCTACATTATTATATACTAGTCATCTCTGGTCTACATTACTATATACTAGTCATCTCTGTTCTACATTACTATATACTAGTCATCTCTGTTCTACATTACTATATACTAGTCATCTCTGTTCTACATTATTATATACTAGTCATCTCTGTTCTACATTACTATATACTAGTCATCTCTGTTCTACATTATTATATACTAGTCATAGTCATCTCTGTTCTACATTACTATATACTAGTCATCTCTGTTCTACATTACTATATACTAGTCATCTCTGTTCTACATTACTATATACTAGTCATCTCTGTTCTACATTACTATATACTAGTCATCTCTGTTCTACATTATTATATACTAGTCATCTCTGTTCTACATTACTATATACTAGTCATCTCTGTTCTACATTACTATATACTAGTCATCTCTGTTCTACATTACTATATACTAGTCATCTCTGTTCTACATTATTATATACTAGTCATAGTCATCTCTGTTCTACATTACTATATACTAGTCATCTCTGTTCTACATTACTATATACTAGCCATAGGTCTCAGACTTGATGATGAGTACAAACTGTAACATTAAGCTAGGAGCACAGCTGGGTCTGAGAAGTGATGCTGGTAGGAGCTCAAACACAGCTGGGTCTGAGAGGTGATGCTGGCAGGAGCTCAAACACAGCTGGGTCTGAGAGGTGATGCTGGTAGGAGCTCAAACACAGCTGGGTCTGAGAGGTGATGCTGGCAGGAGCTCAAACACAGCTGGTTCTGAGAGGTGATGCTGGTAGGAGCTCAAATACAGCTGGGTCTGAGAGGTGATGCTGGCAGGAGCTCATAAACACAGCTGGGTCTGAGAGGTGATGCTGGCAGGAGCTCAAACACAGCTGGGTCTGAGAGGTGATGCTGGCAGGAGCTCATAAACACAGCTGGGTCTGAGAGGTGATGCTGGCAGGAGCTCAAACACAGCTGGGTCTGAGAGGTGATGCTGGCATTCCATTCAGCAGAGTGTGAAGTCTCCATGACATCACCATGATGACATCACCAACCAACAAAAGCTCTGAGAATCAGTCTGGATCAGTATGTGTCACCGTGACATGAGGTCTGTCACACCTGTACCTGTAGTATTGGACAGGAGGACAGAGAGGTCTGTCTGTCTGTCTGTCTGTCTGTCTGTCTGTCTGTCTGTCTGTCTGTCTGTCTGTCTGTCTGTCTGTCTGTCTGTCACCTGTACGTGTAGTATTGGACAGGAGGACAGAGAGGTCTGTCTGTCTGTCTGTCTGTCAGTCACACCTGTACATGTCCTATTGGACAGGAGGACAGAGAGGTCTGTCTGTCTGTCTGTCTGTCACCTGTCTGTGTCGTATTGGACAGGAGGACAGAGGTCTGTCTGTCTGTCTGTCTGTCTGTCTGTCTGTCTGTCTGTCTGTCTGTCTGTCTGTCACCTGTACATGTCGTATTGGACAGGAGGACAGAGAGGTCTGTCTGTCTGTCTGTCTGTCACCTGTCTGTGTCGTATTGGACAGGAGGACAGAGGTCTGTCACCTGTACGAGTCGTATTGGACAGGAGGACAGAGAGGTGTCTTTGGGAGGTTCCAGAGGATGTATTATACTGAGTGTGTTCATTGTTCCACCAAATGCCATCAGGACGTTTGGATGGACTGTTTCCATTGATTAGAGAAGTGGAAGTAAACGGAGGTCAGAGGTCGTTGACAACACCCAGCTGTGTCTGGTAACTGAACATCATTCCTGTCCAGAATAAGGAACCCAGCAACATCCTACAAACACAACTTTACTACTTTCACATTTCAGACACCTCATGTTTCCCAAAACGTCAGCTTCTTAAATGTAAAACTTCCCACCCTCTCCAGACCTGTTAATGAACTGTTATGGGTGACCTCTCAGAGCTCTCTGTCTCTCATGTTCTCCTCTCCAGACCTGTTGATGACCTGTTATGGGTGACCCCTCAGAGCTCTCTGTCTCTCATGTTCTCCTCTCCAGACCTGTTGATGACCCGTTATGGGTGACCCCTCAGAGCTCTCTGTCTCTCATGTTCTCCTCTCCAGACCTGTTGATGACCCGTTATGGGTGACCCCTCAGAGCTCTCTGTCTCTCATGTTCTCCTCTCCAGACCTGTTGATGACCTGTTATGGGTGACCTCTCAGAGCTCTCTGTCTCTCATGTTCTCCTCTCCAGACCTGTTGATGACCCGTTATGGGTGACCCCTCAGAGCTCTCTGTCTCTCATGTTCTCCTCTCCAGACCTGTTGATGAACTGTTATGGGTGACCTCTCAGAGCTCTCTGACCCCTCTGACCTCTCAGAGCTCTCTGTCTCTCATGTTCTCCTCTCCAGACCTGTTGATGACCTGTTATGGGTGACCCCTCAGAGCTCTCTGTCTCTCATGTTCTCTTCTCCAGACCTGTTGATGACCTGTTATGGGTGACCTCTCAGAGCTCTCTGACCCCTCTGACCCCTCAGAGCTCTCTGTCTCTCATGTTCTCCTCTCTCTCTAGTGTCTGTCTCAGCTCAGCAGGGGGACATGGTAGTGTCTGGTCCAATAGTGTCTGTCTCAGCTCAGCAGGGGGACATGGTAGTGTCTGGTCCAATAGTGTCTGTCTCAGCCCAGCAGGGGGACATGGTAGTGTCTGGTCCAATAGTGTCTGTCTCAGCCCAGCAGGGGGACATGGTAGTGTCTGGTCCAATAGTGTCTGTCTCAGCTCAGCAGGGGGACATGGTAGTGTCTGGTCCAATAGTGTCTGTCTCAGCTCAGCAGGGGGACATGGTAGTGTCTGGTCCAATAGTGTCTGTCTCAGCTCAGCAGGGAGACATGGTAGTGTCTGGTCCAATAGTGTCTGTCTCAGCCCAGCAGGGGGACATGGTAGTGTCTGGTCCAATAGTGTCTTATTGTCTCTCAGCCCAGCAGGGAGACATGGTAGTGTCTGGTCCAATAGTGTCTGTCTCAGCCCAGCAGGGGGACATGGTAGTGTCTGGTCCAATAGTGTCTGTCTCAGCTCAGCAGGGAGACATGGTAGTGTCTGGTCCAATAGTGTCTGTCTCAGCAGGGAGACATGGTAGTGTCTGGTCCAATAGTGTCTGTCTCAGCAGGGAGACATGGTAGTGTCTGGTCCAATAGTGTCTGTCTCAGCTCAGCAGGGGGACATGGTAGTGTCTGGTCCAATAGTGTCTGTCTCAGCAGGGGGACATGGTAGTGTCTGGTCCAATAGTGTCTGTCTCAGCCCAGCAGGGAGACATGGTAGTGTCTGGTCCAATAGTGTCTTATTGTCTCTCAGCTCAGCAGGGAGACATGGTAGTGTCTGGTCCAATAGTGTCTGTCTCAGCTCAGCAGGGGGACATGGTAGTGTCTGGTCCAATAGTGTCTGTCTCAGCTCAGCAGGGAGACATGGTAGTGTCTGGTCCAATAGTGTCTGTCTCAGCCCAGCAGGGAGACATGGTAGTGTCTGGTCCAATAGTGTCTTATTGTCTCTCAGCTCAGCAGGGAGACATGGTAGTGTCTGGTCCAATAGTGTCTGTCTCAGCTCAGCAGGGGGACATGGTAGTGTCTGGTCCAATAGTGTCTGTCTCAGCTCAGCAGGGAGACATGGTAGTGTCTGGTCCAATAGTGTCTGTCTCAGCTCAGCAGGGGGACATGGTAGTGTCTGGTCCAATAGTGTCTTATTGTCTCTCAGCTCAGCAGGGAGACATGGTAGTGTCTGGTCCAATAGTGTCTGTCTCAGCTCAGCAGGGGGACATGGTAGTGTCTGGTCCAATAGTGTCTGTCTCAGCTCAGCAGGGGGACATGGTAGTGTCTGGTCCAATAGTGTCTGTCTCAGCCCAGCAGGGAGACATGGTAGTGTCTGGTCCAATAGTGTCTTATTGTCTCTCAGCTCAGCAGGGAGACATGGTAGTGTCTGGTCCAATAGTGTCTTATTGTCTCTCAGCTCAGCAGGGGGACATGGTAGTGTCTGGTCCAATAGTGTCTGTCTCAGCTCAGCAGGGGGACATGGTAGTGTCTGGTCCAATAGTGTCTGTCTCAGCTCAGCAGGGAGACATGGTAGTGTCTGGTCCAATAGTGTCTGTCTCAGCTCAGCAGGGGGACATGGTAGTGTCTGGTCCAATAGTGTCTGTCTCAGCTCAGCAGGGGGACATGGTAGTGTCTGGTCCAATAGTGTCTGTCTCAGCTCAGCAGGGGGACATGGTAGTGTCTGGTCCAATAGTGTCTGTCTCAGCCCAGCAGGGAGACATGGTAGTGTCTGGTCCAATAGTGTCTGTCTCAGCCCAGCAGGGGGACATGGTAGTGTCTGGTCCAATAGTGTCTGTCTCAGCAGGGAGACATGGTAGTGTCTGGTCCAATACTGTCTGTCTCAGCTCAGCAGGGAGACATGGTAGTGTCTGGTCCAATAGTGTCTGTCTCAGCTCAGCAGGGAGACATGGTAGTGTCTGGTCCAATAGTGTCTGTCTCAGCAGGGGGACATGGTAGTGTCTGGTCCAATAGTGTCTGTCTCAGCCCAGCAGGGAGACATGGTAGTGTCTGGTCCAATAGTGTCTTATTGTCTCTCAGCTCAGCAGGGGGACATGGTAGTGTCTGGTCCAATAGTGTCTGTCTCAGCTCAGCAGGGAGACATGGTAGTGTCTGGTCCAATAGTGTCTGTCTCAGCTCAGCAGGGGGACATGGTAGTGTCTGGTCCAATAGTGTCTGTCTCAGCAGGGAGACATGGTAGTGTCTGGTCCAATAGTGTCTGTCTCAGCTCAGCAGGGAGACATGGTAGTGTCTGGTCCAATAGTGTCTGTCTCAGCTCAGCAGGGAGACATGGTAGTGTCTGGTCCAATAGTGTCTGTCTCAGCAGGGGGACATGGTAGTGTCTGGTCCAATAGTGTCTGTCTCAGCCCAGCAGGGAGACATGGTAGTGTCTGGTCCAATAGTGTCTTATTGTCTCTCAGCTCAGCAGGGGGACATGGTAGTGTCTGGTCCAATAGTGTCTGTCTCAGCTCAGCAGGGAGACATGGTAGTGTCTGGTCCAATAGTGTCTGTCTCAGCTCAGCAGGGGGACATGGTAGTGTCTGGTCCAATAGTGTCTGTCTCAGCAGGGGGACATGGTAGTGTCTGGTCCAATAGTGTCTGTCTCAGCAGGGAGACATGGTAGTGTCTGGTCCAATAGTGTCTGTCTCAGCAGGGAGACATGGTAGTGTCTGGTCCAATAGTGTCTGTCTCAGCCCAGCAGGGGGACATGGTAGTGTCTGGTCCAATAGTGTCTGTCTCAGCTCAGCAGGGAGACATGGTAGTGTCTGGTCCAATAGTGTCTGTCTCAGCCCAGCAGGGAGACATGGTAGTGTCTGGTCCAATAGTGTCTGTCTCAGCTCAGCAGGTAGTGTCTGGTCCAATAGTGTCTTATTGTCTCTCAGCCCAGCAGGGGGACATGGTAGTGTCTGGTCCAATAGTGTCTTATTGTCTCTCAGCCCAGCAGGAGGACATTGTAACCTTCTGTCTCCCAACAGCCAATAGCGTGAGCCGCCTGCCACAGCTACTGAACTGAACTTTAGCACTTCTGAACCCTGGCGTCCGGTGACCAGGATATTTATCCTGCAGGCGTACAACATGCTGAGGAAGGTTAGGTAACTTCCTGGTCCATAGTAATGGATCATTGATGCCAGTATGTTTTCAGTCTCTCTATGTTGTCAGTCACTCTGCCCAGGATATTTATCCTGCTAACATGCTGAGGAAGGTTAAGTAACTTCCTGGTCCATAGTAATGGATCATTGATGCCAGTATGTTTTCAGTCTCTCTATGTTGTCAGTCACTCTGCCCAGGATATTTATCCTGCTAACATGCTGAGGAAGGTTAGGTAACTTCCTGGTCCATAGTAATGGATCATTGATGCCAGTATGTTTTCAGTCTCTCTATGTTGTCAGTCACTCTGCCCAGGAGCTCCATTTCAAGGCTCTTCTAGTGTCGTCCTCAGGAGCTCCATGTCAAGGCTCTTCTAGTGTCGTCCTCAGGAGCTCCATGTCAAGGCTCTTCTAGTGTCGTCCTCAGGAGCTCCATGTCAAGGCTCTTCTAGTGTCGTCCCCAGGAGCTCCATGTCAAGGCTCTTCTAGTGTCGTCCTCAGGAGCTCCATGTCAAGGCTCTTCTAGTGTCGTCCTCAGGAGCTCCATGTCAAGGCTCTTCTAGTGTCGTCCTCAGGAGCTCCATGTCAAGGCTCTTCTAGTGTCGTCCTCAGGGCTCCATGTCAGGCTCTTCTAGTGTCGTCCTCAGGAGCTCCATGTCAAGGCTCTTCTAGTGTCGTCCTCAGGAGCTCCATGTCAAGTCTCTTCTAGTGTCGTCCTCAGGAGCTCCATGTCAAGGCTCTTCTAGTGTCGTCCTCAGGAGCTCCATGTCAAGGCTCTTCTAGTGTCGTCCTCAGGAGCTCCATGTCAAGGCTCTTCTAGTGTCGTCCTCAGCAGCTCCATGTCAAGGCTCTTCTAGTGTCGTCCTCAGGAGCTCCATGTCAAGGCTCTTCAACACCGTAAGGATATTCTCTGGTGAAGGAAGGAAACGCATCCAGACCTCTGTCTCTCTATTCCTTATGTGGTTAGAGCCTAGTGATTAGAGCCTAGTGGTTAGAGCCTAGTGGTTAGGGCCTAGTGGTTAGAGCCTAGTGGTTAGAGCCTAGTGGTTAGAGCCTAGTGGTTAGGGCCTAGTGGTTAGGGCCTAGTGGTTAGAGCCTAGTGGTTAGTATCGGGCGGCAGGTAGCCTAGTGGTTAGAGCCTAGTGGTTAGAGCTAACCTAGTGGTTAGAGCCTAGTGGTTAGAGCCTAGTGGTTTGATCCTAGTGGTTAGAGCCTAGTGGTTAGAGCCTCGTGGTTAGAGCCTAGTGGTTAGAGCCTCGTGGTTAGAGCCTAGTGGTTAGAGCCTAGTGGTTAGTATGGGTCGGCAGGTAGCCTAGTGGTTAGAGCCTAGTGGTTAGAGCCTAGTGGTTAGTATGGGGCGGCAGGTAGCCTAGTGGTTAGAGCCCAGTGGTTAGAGCCCAGTGGTTAGAGCCTAGTGATTAGAGCCTAGTGGTTAGGGCCTAGTGGTTAGAGCCTAGTGGTTAGAGCCTAGTGGTTAGAGCCTCGTGGTTAGAGCCTCGTGGTTAGAGCCTAGTGGTTAGAGCCTCGTGGTTAGAGCCTCGTGGTTAGAGCCTCGTGGTTAGAGCCTCGTGGTTAGAGCCTAGTGGTTAGAGCCTAGTGGTTAGTATGGGTCGGCAGGTAGCCTAGTGGTTAGAGCCTAGTGGTTAGAGCCTAGTGGTTAGTATGGGGCGGCAGGTAGCCTAGTGGTTAGAGCCTAGTGGTTAGAGCCTAGTGGTTAGAGCCTCGTGGTTAGAGCCTCGTGGTTAGAGCCTCGTGGTTAGAGCCTAGTGGTTAGAGCCTAGTGGTTAGAGCCTAGTGGTTAGTATGGGTCGGCAGGTAGCCTAGTGGTTAGAGCCTAGTGGTTAGTATGGGGCGGCAGGTAGCCTAGTGGTTAGAGCCTAGTGGTTAGAGCCTAGTGGTTAGAGCCTAGTGGTTAGTATGGGTCAGCAGGTAGCCTAGTGGTTAGAGCCTAGTGGTTAGAGCCTAGTGGTTAGTATGGGGCGGCAGGTAGCCTAGTGGTTAGAGCCTAGTGGTTAGAACCTAGTGGTTAGAGCCTAGTGGTTAGTATGGGGCGGCAGGTAGCCTAGTGGTTAGAGCCTAGTGGTTAGATCCTCGTGGTTAGAGCCTCGTGGTTAGAGCCTAGTGGTTAGTATGGGGCGGCAGGTAGCCTAGTGGTTAGAGCCTAGTGGTTAGAGCCTAGTGGTTAGTATGGGGCGGCAGGTAGCCTAGTGGTTAGGGCCTAGTGGTTAGGGCCTAGTGGTTAGGGCCTAGTGGTTAGAGCCTAGTGGTTAGAGCCTAGTGGTTAGAGCCTAGTGGCTAGAGCCTAGTGGCTAGAGCCTAGTGGTTAGAGCCTCGTGGTTAGTATGGTGCCGCAGGTAGCCTAGTGGTTAGAGCCTAGTGGTTAGAGCCTAGTGGTTAGTATGGGGCGGCAGGTAGCCTAGTGGTTAGAGCCTAGTGGTTAGAGCCTAGTGGTTAGTATGGTGCGGCAGATAGCCTAGTGGTTAGAGCCTAGTGGTTAGTATGGTGCGGCAGGTAGCCTAGTGGTTAGAGCGTTCGGCCAGTAGATCGAATCCCTGAGCTGACAAGGTAAAACATCTGTCATTTCTGCCCCTGAACAAGGCAGTTGTTGTGAATAAGTATTTGTTCTTAACTGACTTAGCCTAGTGAAATAAAAGGTTACAATAGAAAAACATTTAAATGGAATGCCTGGGGTCTGTCTCTCCAGCTGCCTCAATGACATGGTATCCTGCTATAGGTGGATGGGAGTCTGGGTCTGAGTAGCAGTATAGGAGTAGAGCCTACACTCATCTCTCTCTGTCTCTCTCTCTCTCTGAGTAGCAGTACAGGAGTAGAGCCTACACTCATCTATCTCTGTCTCTCTCTCTCTGAGTAGCAGTACAGGAGTAGAGCCTACACTCATCTCTCTCTGTCTCTCTGTCTCTCTGAGTAGCAGTACAGGAGTAGAGCCTACACTCATCTCTCTCTGTCTCTCTGTCTCTCTGAGTAGCAGTACAGGAGTAGAGCCTACACTCATCTATCTCTGTCTCTCTCTCTGAGTAGCAGTACAGGAGTAGAGCCTACACTCATCTCTCTCTGTCTCTCTCTCTGAGTAGCAGTACAGGATTAGAGCCTACACTCATCTCTCTCTGTCTCTCTGAGTAGCAGTACAGGAGTAGAGCCTACACTCATCTCTCTCTGTCTCTCTCTCAGAGTAGCAGTACAGGAGTAGAGCCTACACTCATCTATCTCTGTCTCTCAGAGTAGCAGTACAGGAGTAGAGCCTACACTCATCTATCTCTGTCTCTCTCTCTCTGAGTAGCAGTACAGGAGTAGAGCCTACACTCATCTCTCTCTGTCTCTCTCTCTCTGTCTCTCTCTCTCTGAGTAGCAGTACAGGAGTAGAGCCTACACTCATCTATCTCTGTCTCTCTCTCTGAGTAGCAGTACAGGAGTAGAGCCTACACTCATCTCTCTCTGTCTCTCTCTCTCTGAGTAGCAGTACAGGAGTAGAGCCTACACTCATCTATCTCTGTCTCTCTCTCTGAGTAGCAGTACAGGAGTAGAGCCTACACTCATCTCTCTGTCTCTCTCTCTGAGTAGCAGTACAGGAGTAGAGCCTACACTCATCTCTCTCTGTCTCTCTCTCTGAGTAGCAGTACAGGAGTAGAGCCTACACTCATCTCTCTCTGTCTCTCTCTCTCTGAGTAGCAGTACAGGAGTAGAGCCTACACTCATCTCTCTCTGTCTCTCTCTCTCTCTGAGTAGCAGTACAGGAGTAGAGCCTACACTCATCTATCTCTCTCTGTCTCTCTCTCTCTGAGTAGCAGTACAGGAGTAGAGCCTACACTCATCTATCTCTGTCTCTCTCTCTGAGTAGCAGTACAGGAGTAGAGCCTACACTCATCTCTCTCTGTCTCTCTGTCTCTCTGAGTAGCAGTACAGGAGTAGAGCCTACACTCATCTCTCTCTGTCTCTCTGTCTCTCTGAGTAGCAGTACAGGAGTAGAGCCTACACTCATCTATCTCTGTCTCTCTCTCTGAGTAGCAGTACAGGAGTAGAGCCTACACTCATCTCTCTCTGTCTCTCTCTCTGAGTAGCAGTACAGGATTAGAGCCTACACTCATCTCTCTCTGTCTCTCTGAGTAGCAGTACAGGAGTAGAGCCTACACTCATCTCTCTCTGTCTCTCTCTCAGAGTAGCAGTACAGGAGTAGAGCCTACACTCATCTATCTCTGTCTCTCAGAGTAGCAGTACAGGAGTAGAGCCTACACTCATCTCTCTCTGTCTCTCTCTCTCTGTCTCTCTCTCTCTGAGTAGCAGTACAGGAGTAGAGCCTACACTCATCTCTCTCTGTCTCTCTCTCTCTGTCTCTCTCTCTCTCTGAGTAGCAGTACAGGAGTAGAGCCTACACTCATCTATCTCTGTCTCTCTCTCTGAGTAGCAGTACAGGAGTAGAGCCTACACTCATCTCTCTCTGTCTCTCTCTCTCTGAGTAGCAGTACAGGAGTAGAGCCTACACTCATCTCTCTCTGTCTCTCTCTCTGAGTAGCAGTACAGGAGTAGAGCCTACACTCATCTCTCTCTGTCTCTCTCTCTGAGTAGCAGTACAGGAGTAGAGCCTACACTCATCTATCTCTGTCTCTCTGAGTAGCAGTACAGGAGTAGAGCCTACACTCATCTCTCTCTGTCTCTCTGAGTAGCAGTACAGGAGTAGAGCCTACACTCATCTCTCTCTGTCTCTCTCTCTCTGAGTAGCAGTACAGGAGTAGAGCCTACACTCATCTATCTCTGTCTCTCTGAGTAGCAGTACAGGAGTAGAGCCTACACTCATCTCTCTCTGTCTCTCAGAGTAGCAGTACAGGAGTAGAGCCTACACTCATCTCTCTCTGTCTCTCTCTCTCTGTCTCTCTCTCTCTGAGTAGCAGTACAGGAGTAGAGCCTACACTCATCTATCTCTGTCTCTCTCTCTGAGTAGCAGTACAGGAGTAGAGCCTACACTCATCTCTCTCTGTCTCTCTCTCTGAGTAGCAGTACAGGAGTAGAGCCTACACTCATCTCTCTCTGTCTCTCTCTCTCTGAGTAGCAGTACAGGAGTAGAGCCTACACTCATCTCTCTCTGTCTCTCTCTCTCTGAGTAGCAGTACAGGAGTAGAGCCTACACTCATCTCTCTCTGTCTCTCAGAGTAGCAGTATAGGAGTAGAGCCTACACTCATCTCTCTCTGTCTCTCTCTCTCTGAGTAGCAGAACAGGAGTAGAGCCTACACTCATCTCTCTCTGTCTCCCAGAGTAGCAGTACAGGAGTAGAGCCTACACTCATCTCTCTCTGTCTCTCAGAGTAGCAGTACAGGAGTAGAGCCTACACTCATCTCTCTCTCTGTCTCTCTCTCTCTCAGAGTAGCAGAACAGGAGTAGAGCCTACACTCATCTCTCTCTCTCTCTCTCTCTCTCTCTCTCTCTCAGAGTAGCAGTACAGGAGTAGAGCCTACACTCATCTCTCTCTGTCTCTGTCTCTCTCTCTGTGAGTAGCAGTACAGGAGTAGAGCCTACACTCATCTCTCTCTGTCTCTCAGAGTAGCAGTACAGGAGTAGAGCCTACACTCATCTCTCTCTGTCTCTCTCTCTCTGAGTAGCAGTACAGGAGTAGAGCCTACACTCATCTCTCTCTGTCTCTCTCTCTCTGAGTAGCAGTACAGGAGTAGAGCCTACACTCATCTCTCTCTGTCTCTCAGAGTAGCAGTATAGGAGTAGAGCCTACACTCATCTCTCTCTGTCTCTCTCTCTCTGAGTAGCAGTACAGGAGTAGAGCCTACACTCATCTCTCTCTGTCTCTCAGAGTAGCAGTACAGGAGTAGAGCCTACACTCATCTCTCTCTGTCTCTCAGAGTAGCAGTACAGGAGTAGAGCCTACACTCATCTCTCTCTGTCTCTCAGAGTAGCAGTACAGGAGTAGAGCCTACACTCATTTCTCTCTGTCTCTCTCTGAGTAGCAGTACAGGAGTAGAGCCTACACTCATCTCTCTCTGTCTCTCTGAGTAGCAGTACAGGAGTAGAGCCTACACTCATCTCTCTCTGTCTCTCTGAGTAGCAGTACAGGAGTAGAGCCTACACTCATCTCTCTCTGTCTCTCTGTCTCTCTCTCAGAGTAGCAGTACAGGAGTAGAGCCTACACTCATCTCTCTCTGTCTCTCTGTCTCTCTGAGTAGCAGTACAGGAGTAGAGCCTACACTCATCTATCTCTGTCTCTCTCTCTCTCTGAGTAGCAGTACAGGAGTAGAGCCTACACTCATCTCTCTCTGTCTCTCTCTCTCTGAGTAGCAGTACAGGAGTAGAGCCTACACTCATCTATCTCTGTCTCTCTCTCTGAGTAGCAGTACAGGAGTAGAGCCTACACTCATCTCTCTCTGTCTCTCTCTCTGAGTAGCAGTACAGGAGTAGAGCCTACACTCATCTCTCTCTGTCTCTCTCTCTCTGAGTAGCAGTACAGGAGTAGAGCCTACACTCATCTCTCTCTCTGTCTCTCTGAGTAGCAGTACAGGAGTAGAGCCTACACTCATCTCTCTCTGTCTCTCAGAGTAGCAGTACAGGAGTAGAGCCTACACTCATCTATCTCTGTCTCTCTCTCTGAGTAGCAGAACAGGAGTAGAGCCTACACTCATCTCTCTGTCTCCCAGAGTAGCAGTACAGGAGTAGAGCCTACACTCATCTCTCTCTGTCTCTCAGAGTAGCAGTACAGGAGTAGAGCCTACACTCATCTCTCTCTCTGTCTCTCTCTCTCTCAGAGTAGCAGAACAGGAGTAGAGCCTACACTCATCTATCTCTGTCTCTCTCTCTCTCAGAGTAGCAGTACAGGAGTAGAGCCTACACTCATCTCTCTCTGTCTCTGTCTCTCTCTCTGAGTAGCAGTACAGGAGTAGAGCCTACACTCATCTCTCTCTGTCTCTCAGAGTAGCAGTACAGGAGTAGAGCCTACACTCATCTCTCTCTGTCTCTCTGAGTAGCAGTACAGGAGTAGAGCCTACACTCATCTCTCTCTGTCTCTCTCTCTGAGTAGCAGTACAGGAGTAGAGCCTACACTCATCTCTCTCTGTCTCTCAGAGTAGCTAGGAGTAGAGCCTACACTCATCATCTCGCTCTCTCTCTCTCTCTCTCTGAGTAGCAGTACAGGAGTAGAGCCTACACTCATCTCTCTCTGTCTCTCAGAGTAGCAGTACAGGAGTAGAGCCTACACTCATCTCTCTCTGTCTCTCAGAGTAGCAGTACAGGAGTAGAGCCTACACTCATCTCTCTCTCTGTCTCTCAGAGTAGCAGTACAGGAGTAGAGCCTACACTCATTTCTCTCTGTCTCTCTCTCTCTGAGTAGCAGTACAGGAGTAGAGCCTACACTCATCTCTCTCTGTCTCTCTGAGTAGCAGTACAGGAGTAGAGCCTACACTCATCTCTCTGTCTCTCTGAGTAGCAGTACAGGAGTAGAGCCTACACTCATCTCTCTGTCTCTCTGTCTCTCTCTCAGAGTAGCAGTACAGGAGTAGAGCCTACACTCATCTCTCTCTGTCTCTCTGTCTCTCTGAGTAGCAGTACAGGAGTAGAGCCTACACTCATCTATCTCTGTCTCTCTCTCTCTCTGAGTAGCAGTACAGGAGTAGAGCCTACACTCATCTATCTCTGTCTCTCTCTCTCTGAGTAGCAGTACAGGAGTAGAGCCTACACTCATCTATCTCTGTCTCTCTCTCTGAGTAGCAGTACAGGAGTAGAGCCTACACTCATCTCTCTCTGTCTCTCTCTCTCTGAGTAGCAGTACAGGAGTAGAGCCTACACTCATCTCTCTCTGTCTCTCTCTCTCTGAGTAGCAGTACAGGAGTAGAGCCTACACTCATCTATCTCTGTCTCTCTGAGTAGCAGTACAGGAGTAGAGCCTACACTCATCTCTCTCTGTCTCTCAGAGTAGCAGTACAGGAGTAGAGCCTACACTCATCTCTCTCTGTCTCTCAGAGTAGCAGAACAGGAGTAGAGCCTACACTCATCTATCTCTGTCTCTCTCTCTGAGTAGCAGTACAGGAGTAGAGCCTACACTCATCTCTCTCTGTCTCTCTGAGTAGCAGTACAGGAGTAGAGCCTACACTCATCTCTCTCTGTCTCTCTGAGTAGCAGTACAGGAGTAGAGCCTACACTCATCTCTCTCTGTCTCTCTGAGTAGCAGTACAGTTGTAGAGCCTACACTCATCTCTCTCTGTCTCTCTGAGTAGCAGTACAGGAGTAGAGCCTACACTCATCTCTCTCTGTCTCTGTCTCTCTCTGAGAGTAGCAGTACAGGAGTAGAGCCTACACTCATCTATCTCTGTCTCTCTGAGTAGCAGTACAGGAGTAGAGCCTACACTCATCTCTCTCTGTCTCTCTGAGTAGCAGTACAGGAGTAGAGCCTACACTCATCTCTCTCTGTCTCTCTGAGTAGCAGTACAGGAGTAGAGCCTACACTCATCTATCTCTGTCTCTCTCTCTCTGAGTAGCAGTACAGGAGTAGAGCCTACACTCATCTCTCTGTCTCTCTCTCTGAGTAGCAGTACAGGAGTAGAGCCTACACTCATCTATCTCTGTCTCTCTGAGTAGCAGTACAGGAGTAGAGCCTACACTCATCTCTCTCTGTCTCTCTGAGTAGCAGTACAGGAGTAGAGCCTACACTCATCTCTCTCTGTCTCTCTGAGTAGCAGTACAGGAGTAGAGCCTACACTCATCTCTCTCTGTCTCTGTCTCTCTCTGTGAGTAGCAGTACAGGAGTAGAGCCTACACTCATCTCTCTCTGTCTCTCTGAGTAGCAGTACAGGAGTAGAGCCTACACTCATCTCTCTCTGTCTCTCTGAGTAGCAGTACAGGAGTAGAGCCTACACTCATCTCTCTCTGTCTCGCTCTCTCTGAGTAGCAGTACAGGAGTAGAGCCTACACTCATCTCTCTCTGTCTCTCAGAGTAGCAGTACAGGAGTAGAGCCTACACTCATCTCTCTCTGTCTCTCAGAGTAGCAGTACAGGAGTAGAGCCTACACTCATCTCTCTCTGTCTCTCTCTCTCTGAGTAGCAGTACAGGAGTAGAGCCTACACTCATCTATCTCTGTCTCTCAGAGTAGCAGTATAGGAGTAGAGCCTACACTCATCTCTCTCTGTCTCTCTCTCTCTGAGTAGCAGAACAGGAGTAGAGCCTACACTCATCTCTCTCTGTCTCCCAGAGTAGCAGTACAGGAGTAGAGCCTACACTCATCTCTCTCTGTCTCTCAGAGTAGCAGTACAGGAGTAGAGCCTACACTCATCTCTCTCTGTCTCTCTCTCTCTCAGAGTAGCAGAACAGGAGTAGAGCCTACACTCATCTCTCTCTCTCTCTCTCTCTCTCTCAGAGTAGCAGTACAGGAGTAGAGCCTACACTCATCTCTCTGTCTGTCTCTCTCTGAGTAGCAGTACAGGAGTAGAGCCTACACTCATCTCTCTCTGTCTCTCAGAGTAGCAGTACAGGAGTAGAGCCTACACTCATCTCTCTCTGTCTCTCTCTCTGAGTAGCAGTACAGGAGTAGAGCCTACACTCATCTCTCTCTGTCTCTCTCTCTGAGTAGCAGTACAGGAGTAGAGCCTACACTCATCTCTCTCTGTCTCTCAGAGTAGCAGTACAGGAGTAGAGCCTACACTCATCTCTCTCTGTCTCTCTCTCTGAGTAGCAGTACAGGAGTAGAGCCTACACTCATCTCTCTCTGTCTCTCAGAGTAGCAGTACAGGAGTAGAGCCTACACTCATCTCTCTCTGTCTCTCAGAGTAGCAGTACAGGAGTAGAGCCTACACTCATCTCTCTCTGTCTCTCAGAGTAGCAGTACAGGAGTAGAGCCTACACTCATTTCTCTCTGTCTCTCTCTCTCTGAGTAGCAGTACAGGAGTAGAGCCTACACTCATCTCTCTCTGTCTCTCTGAGTAGCAGTACAGGAGTAGAGCCTACACTCATCTCTCTCTGTCTCTCTGAGTAGCAGTACAGGAGTAGAGCCTACACTCATCTCTCTCTGTCTCTCTGTCTCTCTCTCAGAGTAGCAGTACAGGAGTAGAGCCTACACTCATCTCTCTCTGTCTCTCTGTCTCTCTGAGTAGCAGTACAGGAGTAGAGCCTACACTCATCTATCTCTGTCTCTCTCTCTCTCTGAGTAGCAGTACAGGAGTAGAGCCTACACTCATCTCTCTCTGTCTCTCTCTCTCTGAGTAGCAGTACAGGAGTAGAGCCTACACTCATCTATCTCTGTCTCTCTCTCTGAGTAGCAGTACAGGAGTAGAGCCTACACTCATCTCTCTCTGTCTCTCTCTCTCTGAGTAGCAGTACAGGAGTAGAGCCTACACTCATCTCTCTCTGTCTCTCTCTCTCTGAGTAGCAGTACAGGAGTAGAGCCTACACTCATCTCTCTCTGTCTCTCTCTCTCTGAGTAGCAGTACAGGAGTAGAGCCTACACTCATCTCTCTCTGTCTCTCAGAGTAGCAGTATAGGAGTAGAGCCTACACTCATCTCTCTCTGTCTCTCTCTCTCTGAGTAGCAGAACAGGAGTAGAGCCTACACTCATCTCTCTCTGTCTCCCAGAGTAGCAGTACAGGAGTAGAGCCTACACTCATCTCTCTCTGTCTCTCAGAGTAGCAGTACAGGAGTAGAGCCTACACTCATCTCTCTCTCTGTCTCTCTCTCTCTCAGAGTAGCAGAACAGGAGTAGAGCCTACACTCATCTCTCTCTCTCTCTCTCTCTCTCTCTCTCTCAGAGTAGCAGTACAGGAGTAGAGCCTACACTCATCTCTCTCTGTCTCTGTCTCTCTCTCTGTGAGTAGCAGTACAGGAGTAGAGCCTACACTCATCTCTCTCTGTCTCTCAGAGTAGCAGTACAGGAGTAGAGCCTACACTCATCTCTCTCTGTCTCTCTCTCTCTGAGTAGCAGTACAGGAGTAGAGCCTACACTCATCTCTCTCTGTCTCTCTCTCTCTGAGTAGCAGTACAGGAGTAGAGCCTACACTCATCTCTCTCTGTCTCTCAGAGTAGCAGTACAGGAGTAGAGCCTACACTCATCTCTCTCTGTCTCTCTCTCTGAGTAGCAGTACAGGAGTAGAGCCTACACTCATCTCTCTCTGTCTCTCAGAGTAGCAGTACAGGAGTAGAGCCTACACTCATCTCTCTCTGTCTCTCAGAGTAGCAGTACAGGAGTAGAGCCTACACTCATCTCTCTCTGTCTCTCAGAGTAGCAGTACAGGAGTAGAGCCTACACTCATTTCTCTCTGTCTCTCTCTCTCTGAGTAGCAGTACAGGAGTAGAGCCTACACTCATCTCTCTCTGTCTCTCTGAGTAGCAGTACAGGAGTAGAGCCTACACTCATCTCTCTCTGTCTCTCTGAGTAGCAGTACAGGAGTAGAGCCTACACTCATCTCTCTCTGTCTCTCTGTCTCTCTCTCAGAGTAGCAGTACAGGAGTAGAGCCTACACTCATCTCTCTCTGTCTCTCTGTCTCTCTGAGTAGCAGTACAGGAGTAGAGCCTACACTCATCTATCTCTGTCTCTCTCTCTCTCTGAGTAGCAGTACAGGAGTAGAGCCTACACTCATCTATCTCTGTCTCTCTCTCTGAGTAGCAGTACAGGAGTAGAGCCTACACTCATCTATCTCTGTCTCTCTGAGTAGCAGTACAGGAGTAGAGCCTACACTCATCTCTCTCTGTCTCTCTCTCTGAGTAGCAGTACAGGAGTAGAGCCTACACTCATCTCTCTGTCTCTCTCTCTCTGAGTAGCAGTACAGGAGTAGAGCCTACACTCATCTATCTCTGTCTCTCTGAGTAGCAGTACAGGAGTAGAGCCTACACTCATCTCTCTGTCTCTGAGTAGCAGTACAGGAGTAGAGCCTACACTCATCTCTCTCTGTCTCTCTCTGAGTAGCAGTACAGGAGTAGAGCCTACACTCATCTATCTCTGTCTCTCTCTCTGAGTAGCAGTACAGGAGTAGAGCCTACACTCATCTCTCTCTGTCTCTCTCTGAGTAGCAGTACAGGAGTAGAGCCTACACTCATCTCTCTGTCTCTCTGAGTAGCAGTACAGGAGTAGAGCCTACACTCATCTCTCTGTCTCTCTGAGTAGCAGTACAGTTGTAGAGCCTACACTCATCTCTCTCTGTCTCTCTGAGTAGCAGTACAGGAGTAGAGCCTACACTCATCTCTCTCTGTCTCTGTCTCTCTCTGAGAGTAGCAGTACAGGAGTAGAGCCTACACTCATCTATCTCTGTCTCTCTGAGTAGCAGTACAGGAGTAGAGCCTACACTCATCTCTCTCTGTCTCTCTGAGTAGCAGTACAGGAGTAGAGCCTACACTCATCTCTCTCTGTCTCTCTCTCTGAGTAGCAGTACAGGAGTAGAGCCTACACTCATCTATCTCTGTCTCTCTCTCTCTGAGTAGCAGTACAGGAGTAGAGCCTATACTCATCTCTCTCTGTCTCTCTCTCTCTGAGTAGCAGTACAGGAGTAGAGCCTACACTCATCTATCTCTGTCTCTCTGAGTAGCAGTACAGGAGTAGAGCCTACACTCATCTCTCTCTGTCTCTCTGAGTAGCAGTACAGGAGTAGAGCCTACACTCATCTCTCTCTGTCTCTCTGAGTAGCAGTACAGGAGTAGAGCCTACACTCATCTCTCTCTGTCTCTGTCTCTCTCTGTGAGTAGCAGTACAGGAGTAGAGCCTACACTCATCTCTCTCTGTCTCTCTGAGTAGCAGTACAGGAGTAGAGCCTACACTCATCTCTCTCTGTCTCTCTGAGTAGCAGTACAGGAGTAGAGCCTACACTCATCTCTCTCTGTCTCGCTCTCTCTGAGTAGCAGTACAGGAGTAGAGCCTACACTCATCTCTCTCTGTCTCTCAGAGTAGCAGTACAGGAGTAGAGCCTACACTCATCTCTCTCTGTCTCTCAGAGTAGCAGTACAGGAGTAGAGCCTACACTCATCTCTCTCTGTCTCTCTGAGTAGCAGTACAGGAGTAGAGCCTACACTCATCTATCTCTGTCTCTCAGAGTAGCAGTACAGGAGTAGAGCCTACACTCATCTCTGTCTCTCAGAGTAGCAGTACAGGAGTAGAGCCTACACTCATCTCTCTCTGTCTCTGAGTAGCAGTACAGGAGTAGAGCCTACACTCATCTCTCTCTGTCTCTCAGAGTAGCAGTACAGGAGTAGAGCCTACACTCATCTCTCTCTGTCTCTCTCTCTCTGAGTAGCAGTACAGGAGTAGAGCCTACACTCATCTATCTCTGTCTGTCTCTCTCTCTCTCTCTGAGTAGCAGTACAGGAGTAGAGCCTACACTCATCTATCTCTGTCTCTCTCTCTGAGTAGCAGTACAGGAGTAGAGCCTACACTCATCTCTCTCTGTCTCTGTCTCTCTCTGTGAGTAGCAGTACAGGAGTAGAGCCTACACTCATCTCTCTCTGTCTCTCTGAGTAGCAGTACAGGAGAGCCTACACTCATCTCTCTCTGTCTCTCTGTAGCAGTCGGAGTAGAGCCTACACTCATCTCTCTCTGTCTCTGAGTAGCAGTACAGGAGTAGAGCCTACACTCATCTCTCTCTGTCTCTCAGAGTAGCAGTACAGGAGTAGAGCCTACACTCATCTATCTCTGTCTCTCAGAGTAGCAGTACAGGAGTAGAGCCTACACTCATCTCTCTCTGTCTCGCTCTCTCTGAGTAGCAGTACAGGAGTAGAGCCTACACTCATCTCTCTCTGTCTCGCTCTCTCTGAGTAGCAGTACAGGAGTAGAGCCTACACTCATCTCTCTCTGTCTCTCAGAGTAGCAGTACAGGAGTAGAGCCTACACTCATCTCTCTCTGTCTCTCTGAGTAGCAGTACAGGAGTAGAGCCTACACTCATCTCTCTCTGTCTCTCTGAGTAGCAGTACAGGAGTAGAGCCTACACTCATCTATCTCTGTCTCTCAGAGTAGCAGTACAGGAGTAGAGCCTACACTCATCTCTCTCTGTCTCTCTCTCTCTGAGTAGCAGTACAGGAGTAGAGCCTACACTCATCTATCTCTGTCTGTCTCTCTCTCTCTCTGAGTAGCAGTACAGGAGTAGAGCCTACACTCATCTATCTCTGTCTCTCTCTCTGAGTAGCAGTACAGGAGTAGAGCCTACACTCATCTCTCTCTGTCTCTGTCTCTCTCTGTGAGTAGCAGTACAGGAGTAGAGCCTACACTCATCTCTCTCTGTCTCTCAGAGTAGCAGTACAGGAGTAGAGCCTACACTCATCTCTCTCTGTCTCTCTGAGTAGTAGTACAGGAGTAGAGCCTACACTCATCTATCTCTGTCTCTCTCTCTGAGTAGCAGTACAGGAACAGAGCCTTACACCATCTCTCTCTGTCTCTGTCTCTCTCATGAGTAGCAGTACAGGAGTAGAATACACTCATCTCTCTCTGTCTCTCAGAGTAGCAGTACAGGAGTAGAGACACTCATCTCCTCTGTCTCAAGTAGCAGTACAGGAGTAGAGCCTACACTGATCTCTCTCTATCTCTCTCAGAGTAGCAGTACTGTAGGAGTAGAGCGAAACACTCATCTCTCTCTGTCTCTCTGTCCTCTCTCTCTCTCCTCCTCCTACCTCAGAACATGGCACACTGTTTGCCCTCTCTTCCTCTCTCATAAACATCCAGTAGGTTCCCACAGTGACTCTCTCATAAAGTTCTATAATGACCATCTGAAGGAATCCCATGACAAGTGGCAGAATGCTGTCGGCCTATTTTCCAGTCCTCTATCGCTTTAGAACACGTTCTACTGTAGGCAACATCACGAAACATAACATAGCAGAGGAGTGCCAGGGTCCCCATAGTAACCGTACGTACATACCCCAACCAGAAGCCATGGATTACAGGCAACATCATGAAACACAACATAGCAGAGGAATGCCAGGGTTCCCACAGTGACTGCATCGTACATACCCCAACCAGAAGCCATGGATTATAGGCAACATCATGAAACACAACATAGCAGAGGAGTGCCAGGGTTCCCACAGTGACCGTACGTACATACCCCAACCAGAAGCCATGGATTACAGGCAACATCATGAAACACAACATAGCAGAGGAGTGCCAGGGTTCCCACAGTGACCGTACGTACATACCCCAACCAGAAGCCATGGATTACAGGCAACATCATGAAACACAACATAGCAGAGGAGTGCCAGGGTTCCCACAGTGACCGTACGTACATAACCCAACCAGAAGCCATAGATTACAGGCAACATCCACACTGAGCTAAAGGGTAGAGCTGCCGGTTTCAAGGAGCGGGACTCTAACCCGGAAGCCTATAAGAAATCTGCTATTCCCTCCAACGAACCACCAAACAGGCAAAGCGTCAATACAGGACTAAGATTGAATGGTACTACGCCGGCACCGATGCTCGTTGTGGCAGGGCAAACTATTACAGACTACAAAGGGAAGCACAACCATAAGCTGCCCGGTGACACGAGCCAGATGAGCTAAATTACTTATATGCCTCCACATTATAGCCTCCACATTGACTCTGTACCGTAACACCCTGTATATAGTCTCCACATTGACTCTGTACCGGTACCCCCTGTATATAGCCTCCACATTGACTCTGTACCAGTACCCCCTGTATATAGCCTCCACATTGACTCTGTACCGGTACCCCCTGTATATAGTCTCCACATTGACTCTGCAATGCAGTACCCCCTGTATATAGCCTCCACATTGACTCTGTACCAGTACCCCCTGTATATATAGCCTCCACATTGACTCTGTACCGTAATACCCTGTATATAGCCTCCACATTGACTCTGTACCGTACCCCCTGTATATAGCCTCCACATTGACTCTGTTCCGCAATACCCTGTATATAGCCTCCACATTGACTCTGTACTGCACCCTGTATATAGCCTCCACATTGACTCTGTGCAGGTACCCCCTGTATATAGTCTCCACATTGACTCTGTAATCGTAATACCCTGTATATAGCCTCCACATTGACTCTGTACTGGTACCCCTGTATATAGCCTCCACATTGACTCTGTACCGTAATACCTGTATATAGTCTCCACATTGACTCTGTACGGTACCCCCTGTATATAGTCTCCACATTGACTATGTACCGGTACCCCCTGTATATGGCCTCCACACTGACTCTGTACCGATACCCCTGTATATAGTCTCACATTGACTCTGTACCAGTGCCCCTGTATATAGCCTCCACATTGACTTGTACCGGTACCCCCCCTGTATATAGTCTCCACATTGACTCTGTACCGGTGCCCCCTGTATATAGCCTCCACATTGACTCTGTGCCGTAACACCCTGCATATAGTCTCCACAT